>NW_026926478.1:0-2852 GCF_032062105.1 Saccostrea cuccullata | reverse complement strand
ATAAGGTGTCCTGTATATTATGAATTTTTTTTTAATTTACAACAACGTAACATTTTGCACACTTCTAGAGAACTTATAACCTGCTAATTCGTATCGTTTTTATGAAAGGGGATGAGGGTACAGCGTAACAAACCTTATAATTTTAAAATTTTTTGGCAAATTGTTTTTTTTTTTTTTTTTTTTTTTGTATGCAGCTTGTAAATTGATCGGGTTTTTATTAGTCAGATTTCACTCTATCCGTTCAGTAGAAATCTTCCCGTTTTCTGCATTAAATTTTAATCCATATTTGACAAATTTACCATTTTCAGTGTAAGTCTAACTGCATCAATGATTCGCCGAGTAATTATCTGAGCAGAATTAATGTGCGAGTCTAATACGTTTTTTTTTCTCTAGACAGTTCATATATTTTTTAAAAACTTAAAAATTTATGATTAATTAGTAAAATCGTGCATCTGATATGAACTACATATGAATGACACTTACGGCAAAAAGGACCACGTATCTGATTCAAAAATTTTAAAAAGGGGAAAATTAAAATCTTAAGTCAAGAAAACCAGGGAATTATTTTAAACATCTGTATAGTTTAATTACGAATATTTAAGTACAACAAATATTTAAAAAAGAAGTTGATTTAATTTGCTCAAATAAAGAAAATGAAAATATCTATTATCAGATCCGTAATGGGGAACTGTGATACACCTTGTTACATTGTGTCCACGATCGCTGACATCAAGGATACCGACATCGAGTTCGAGGTTCACAGTGCCACGTGTTTTGCGGGAAAAACCCGTGGTCTGTACTGTACCTTTGATCACAAACACAACGAGTTGATCTAATTTATGGCATATAAGGAATCGTCTCAAACTCTGTCTAGTTGTTTTGAAGTTGTTTATTTCGAGTAGTTTCCTTTATTTTCACAGTTGAAAGCCCAGATGCATGATACTTGATATTGGTGTTTCGAACAGCCAGACACACACTCCCTCCTCCTTTCACGGGCGCTATTGCGAAAAATAAACCAAAATAACTTATTTTGTCATTGCACAGTTCAAAAATCTTTGGGGGGGTGGTTTGCAAAATTTAAACCCAAAGAACGGTACGGTTCGTTTCTTGCACGGAACGGTACGCTTTGTGGACGGTACGGTACGCTTTGTGCACGGAACGGTTCGCTTTGTGCACGGAACGGTACGCTTTGAGCACGGTACGGTTCGCTTTGTGGACGGTACGGTACGCTTTGTGAACGGAACGGTTCGCTTTGTGCACGGAACGGTTCGCTTTGTTCACGGTACGGTACGCTTTGTGCACGGAACGGTACGTTTCGTTTCTGAGGTGTAGTAGCACGGTTTAGGGTCTGTACAATGCTTGGCAAATACTACATGTAATTTTATGACTTGTATTTTATATTGAACACTAACGCATTCACCATGAAAAATGTTTATTACGGGGGGCGTTCAATAAATAATGTCATTAGGGCTCAGAAAAAGAAAGGCGCTTTTCAATGATTTAGTCTTCATGATTTTACTTATTAATCTATTTTAATTCAAACACATGTCCGCAACATTTTTTATCCATTTTCTGATTGTTTTTAGAACTTATTTTTGGGTATGACCCTTAGTATACTGGAAAATGGCAGATCCAATGATTTCCTGGACTTGTTTCTTCCTTCTGAAAAGTGTTTTTTTTCAAGTTTGGAAAAAGAAACAAGTCAAAAGGTCAAAGATTTGGCGAATATTGTTAATGTGAAAAACAAACTTTCTGTTTATCCCGTAAACCCCTTTACACTTTAGGGCGTGCGGTTTTAAACGCTGTCGTGAAGAAATTCAATGTAGTGGATTCCTGATTCGGGGTCCTTTCTCTGATAAACCTTTCAATTTCTTTGCAAAAAAACTGCTTTTGACACCTCCAGATATTAAACGTCTCCCCAATACGAATTTAACAATAATACCACTAATATTTAAGAAAATTGCATATAAATCTGTTTTTGTGATCTTGCTTACCTTTGCTCTTAACAGACTTTCGCCGTTTTTATCAAGTACATCTTATGGTAAATTTTGTTTTAATGGTTTTAAGCAATAGATTATGTTCCAATATCTGTTTGAATATAAAACAAACGTGGATTATTAAAATTACTGATATTATAAATTATTGTTAAGACTTTTGTACACGCTGTCGTTTTCACTAATTTTTCAAAATACAGGGTACCTTAGATACCAAGCTTAATTACTGTCAAACATTTCTTTAAAACAGTGTAAACTACTCCCGATATGATGTCTATCAAATTTGCTTTGTGTCTTAAAGTCAATCATACAACATCAAATATTATTTGTAGAAATTTGGCAAACAGTACATAAGTTGTTATAATTTTTGTTGACAAGGAGGGTACCCATTTTTGAAGCCCATTATATAATTTTTTATTATTGAAATCCACCTGCTCTTTTGTCTATAAAACAGGCATTGGTTGCTTTAAATGTCATATATTTCATTGAATATTTCTTTGGAATTTTTAACAAGTTTTTCAGCAGTTATAATGAAGCTTTCATTTTCACTCTATTTTACTGATTCTTTACCATTCATTTATAATGCAGTGTCTCAGTAGCCCTTGTTTCCCCGCTTCTCACGATAAAACTATGTGATAAAAGTGGTCACATAAACTGTTATAAATTCATTAAAGATTCACTAAAGAGAAAATCAAATTTTACGTCATATGACTACTATGTTGTATGTAATCGAGCTAAAGAATTATTTATTGAACGCCCCTCGTATGTCACCAGGATACAGTTGTCAAAAATGCAAAATGTTGCTTTAAAAATAAGGTAAAAGTCAAAAATGGCGTATTATAATTAGCTGAATTTTTT
>NW_026926477.1:0-28045 GCF_032062105.1 Saccostrea cuccullata | reverse complement strand
TTTAAAACTTTCACTAACTAGGTATTAATTAATTAATAAAATCTGCAATGAAGTCTACGGGGTAAAGTATTTTTTTTGCAAATAAAAATTCAAATAAGAATATCATTAAATACTGTGATGGAAAGATGCATTGAAATATTAGAAACAGAATGAAAATTTTAAATAAATTTTTGCCTGCAGAAGTTTAAATTTTTATTATTATTTTTAATTAGAAAAAGATGGATATAACTCTTACGAAAATTCAAGGTCATAAATTAAGACACATCCCACCTTCAATGCTAATAGTAATAAATGGGATTTGTGTCCAAATATACAAAGTATTCAACACCTACACATCTGTTATGTATTCAATTTCATTGAATCTGTTGCTATTAGGGATTGAATACCTTAAAAATTCAATCTCTCAAATTGATGTCTTTAACAGATTTTTCTAGGTTCTTTCTCTTCCTTGTTTTGCTTAGCAATAGAAGATTCATTGTTGATCTTGTTGACTTCGTTTATTTGTCTCTGTTTAATATCAGCATATAAATACAATGGATGAAGTAAACATAGATTCGTCTTCAAGTCGACGATTATTTATCGATAATGTATTACGAATTTGTCAAACACATTTGTTACTTTTATTCGTATGTCTTTTCGACATATCCCAGTGAACGTAAAGAAAAAAACACCACAGAGTTTAAATCACCAGAGTTTAAATTTCTATGGACGAGTTAAACATGGTAATTTTATCTCTCATTATTTTGTAGTGATATCCCGCTATCATTTTACGTTTACATCTCCCAGCTTATTCAGCAGTCAAGAGCATGTTCTGAGTGCATTCAATCTATAGACCGAGTCTGGTTACTGACAAGTAAGTTGGTGATATAGGGATTTCAACAACTTTGCATATAAAATACGCCCATATAATGTCAAACTTCTGTTAAAGAAATGATATCACTGTTTTATCAGTCTTCAGTCTTGTAATCAAAAGGATTCAGATTCCTTGTCTTTCTTTACAAAAATTGAAGTACATAATTATAAAAATTAAAAATAATAAATTTTTGACAAATATGTATGTTTACAAGACTTAAATATCACATCAATTTTACAGGGTATACATTTTCCCTTTTACTTAACTGAATTACCTTTTCTGAAGAATATATAGTAATCTATATGAGTATGAAAATATGAATCTAATTAATAAACACTGTATCTAGAGCTGAAGAATAGCTTAAAAACGTGAAGCTTTCATTTGTAATTGCAAAAAGACAGGAAATTGTTTTTTACAGTAAATGCGCGTTTTAGTGTGGTTGACTTTTCAAGAAGAAATCTGCCTTTGGCGCATACATGTTGGTTTGTGCAGCATGAGTGTAAACGAAAAATAGGTTCCTTTTCTTGGATTTCAGGATCTTCTTTAATATCAGGTCCAAAGTATTTATTCTACAAAAAATCCATTCATTCTTAATAATATCTTTGAAATTCTTTATCTATGGAATTTTTATAGAGTATTGTATTGTCATTCAGAACTTGCGACATCTGACATGATGAAATCTCTGTTTCCAAATGTTTACCTAAGGCGTTAAATTCTTTAAATAAAATGATAGAGATATTTTTACCTTGGCTACAATTATAATAAATACATAAAATACATTTCTTATGAACTATTATCTTAAACAATAGTCTCAAAGAGATGAATACTAGTATATGAATTTATAAGGTATTGTATGATAAGGTGCGATTAAAAACGTGTCGATCTAGTAACCTTCCCTCAGCACGTCTGACGACTCCATTTAGGCACGTTTGTTTTAAAGGGTAGTAAACTTTATTTCCACAACACATATGCTTCGATGCATTCGTCAGAACTGTGACTGTACCTAAAATAAAATGAGGTATATGTTTTTACGACTTGCCATAAAAGGACCTTGTTTCTGATATAATATAAAGCGTTGCGCAATGCCTCGACTTACCTGTTGTAAAATCAGAATGACTTCCACAGCTTATAACAACTTCTCCCTGACATATTTGTAATTCCGTTTTGTATGTCCTCTCTGTTGGCAGAAAAGTAAATATAAGAAAAATGTTCAAAAATTATATTTGCATGTTTAACATTTCTATTCAAATTACAAACACAAAATGACTGCCGTCATGAGAAAAGGGCCCTTATCTTTTGACGTCACAATGCTCAGAAAACGACGTCAAAGTCGCGGTATTGTAAACACGGAAGTAATTTTTGTTGACTGCATTTTGTAAACAAGAAATAAAATTGAATTTCAAAGTGTAACAAAAATTTGAAGTTTGATGCGGACATTTTTTTAATAGGTATATGATATGATTACAATTTAGTACGTAAATTTATTCATAATTTTGTTTAAATATTTAACTTGATGCTGATATACGGGGCATTGGACATGCACAAATTGCTAGCTCTGGCACAGCGATTAAAACGATGTCTATGCATGACGAAATTGAAGATGCTGTTTTTTGTTTTCTGGGCAATTTACAAATACTTTAATTTGAATTAATGTTAAGAAGTCTCAATATCAAAGGTATATTCCATGTACTAGACTAGTATATTTTTGTCAGAGAGAGAGAGAGAGAGAGAGAGAGAGAGAGAGAGAGAGAGAGAGAAGAGCGAGCGAGAGGTCTATGCACATATAGTAATTACCGTTTTTATAAGAGCAACTTTTTCCCTGAAAATATATGTTTTACCATAATGTAATAATGTAAAACATACAGAATGTATTTAGTCATTTTAATTTTAATCCATAGTTAATTACACTGATGTACCCCGATAGCCAGCCTTCGATGAACTGTCGATTTTAATTTTTTTTAAAGGGGGGGGGAGGGGAGGGGTAAGAAGACAAGCCAAATAAAAATCTCCGGATAAAAAGACCGGTAAATGTTAAGCTAAGAAACATAATCCCTCTTTTATTAGATAAAGATACTGGTAACATGGGAGATCCAAACCTACATCAACAGTAAATAACTTACTTTTAGTTTTAATAACTTACCTTTTACTAAATTAACAGTAATAGAGAATGATAAAGAAAAAAAATACGGATGATAGGGATATCACAATTTTGTTAAATTAAATTTTGTTTCAATTACTAATCTAAAATGATCAAATAAATACATTCAAAGGAATTGTATGGTAGAAATTATTTTTGTTTCAAATTTCTGAAATTGTTCCGATGAAATGATTGAATGAAAATCAACTGGAGCCTATTTTGCAATATGTTAAGAAATTAAATACAGCTACTGTAGAGTTTTCCCAAAAGCATTATACCCAATGTTGAAGAATTGAACAATATTACATCGACAATGATAATATGAATGAGGAACCAAAAGGAAAAATAAAACTATAGATTAAGCAAAAAGACGTACGAATTTCCGGATATCATATATATGGCTACATCTCTTGAGAATACATTCACCGAAAGAGCAAAAAGTATGTAACAAATTATAATTTCAAAAAGTTATGAACATTTTTAAAATCTTTAAAAACTTTAATGAGCGTGAAATGTTATTATATAACTGACTGTTGAATTCTTGATATGAAATAAATAAACCACATTTTGCGTTGAAATCTTCAACTCTGATACATGTATCAAAATACCCCGCATATCTTGACATTAATTTCTTAAAGTTCCGTTGAAATCGAGATAAGACTTTCTATCGTAATCCTTACATGACCCAACGGAAAGTAATTAATAAAGAAACACAAATTTTTCTTCTTTTAAAGTAAATTTTGATCATTACAATCGCAGCAAGTAGCAACGGGGGTAGGGGGTGGAGTTTACATTGAAAGTTCCCCCCCCCCCTCACCACCACCACCACACACACACATACACACTCTTTGTTGTAGTATAGTCAAATTCGTGCACTATATGGCTAAAGAATAAGGCAGTGTTTTATGTTTGATTAAGAAAATTTGATACTAAAAGAAGTTTGAACCTACCCACCCCCCTTTCTGCCCAACGGCGAAATTGGATTCGAGTTTCGACACACCCCCCCCTTTTTTTAAGGTAAATTTATTTATTTTTTCTGGCTGAACCATCCCCCAAATTTTTCAAAGGAGTTAGTGTGGGGACAGGCGAAGGTACGAGTCAAATGTTTTTATTTTGGGATATGTTTGGTATGTTCTAAATGTAACAACTAGGAAAAAATGGTTTGCCTAAGTAAATATTTCAGCGAAAGAGAGTCAGATTAGAGTGGTATAATATTTACTTAATTAACAGCATCGCCTCAGACAAAAAGCATTAAGGTATGTTGTATATAATAGTTCATCATTGGATACGACAATAGCATCGAAATTTTGAAAAGCTTATATCAAGTTAATTAGCCATTCACGGAGGAAAATGAATACTAAGTAGATGACCGTTCGTGGCCGTGAAAATTTTTTTCGCTTGTCAAGGAAAATTTGGTGATTGAAAGTGCCTACAAAAAAAATATAGCTTCCCCAACTGAAATGGCTTCCTAAGGGCCAGCCGTTCTTGCGTAAAAATACAGTGGACCTTCAGATATCCGGAAGCCAGATATCCGGATGTATCCGAACGATTTTTCCTCGGGACGAAAGTTTTATTAACTGGTAATTCCGGTATCCGGACGCTTCACATATCCGGGCAAATTGACTAGGAATCAAAGCATCAGGATAAATGAGGCTCCACTAAGTATACATTCAGTTTCAGTTTCAAATAGATTTCGTCTAAATTTTAATATGGAAATGTAATTTCGCACAGAAAAGTCAAGACCGTTTAGTGTAAATGTAATAAAAAGAGACAAGAACAGCACAATTGCCATCTTTTTTATTAAATTATACAATATTATACATAGATATTTTTTTGAGATCATGGAAGCGGCCCTTGTAAGAAATATACAAATGTTGTGTTCATGTGAAACAGGGTACAGGTGCCACAAAATATATTTTAAAAAAAGGTAAATGAGGAGAAATATTTGTAACCGATTTCTATTGTGATTTAATTTTTAAAAAAGTAAGAAGTTAAAAGACGGTTTAAATTTGAGGCATAAATTCAAAGAAAGTTTCAATTTTAGGAATACGGTATATAAATAATTCATTTGTCCTTTATTTGCCAATTTACTACCACGTTTCTACTCCATAACTAAGACGAAAGTGAATTGTATACACAGTGGAAACCTAGAGCTTTAAACATTTTAATTTTTAAATAAAATGTTCAAAAACGTTAAAAAAATTTAAAATCCGCTTGCATGGAAGAAGGGAACTTATATTTTTTCATGAATGTTTATAAAGCAATAAACGTTTTTAAAAACAAGTTTACATATCCTAGCGTATCTGAATTTATTTCTCAATTGAATTTTTGGTGATACAGAAAATTCATGGTGTTTTTTTTATTATAGTAACAGAAGAAAGTTACTTGCGTGTGTGATTGTGAGTGAATGCTGTCTCACAATTTTTTTTTATTATCGGGATCGATGTTCTTTTTGCGAGGGGTGCCCCTATTTGCTCGTGGTGTCCTTCTGCATGGGATTCTCTATCTATATATATATTTCTTTTAATCTTTAAGTGTTACAAGTGCTTTATATATTTTATAAATTGAATTAGATTATTTGATATAAAAAGAATGATTTTTATGGATTTAAACAAATATTATTTCCCTACCTATGTTATAAACCGTTCCTACATTCTGTCCAGACCCCCCTCCCCCTCCCTTTTACGAATTACTAGATCTGCTCTAAAATTAGCATGGAAATAGTAATAACATACGAAATCCCTCAGGAATAGTTAAATACTAGTCGTTTGGAGGAAAAAAAATAAATACTTTGAAATTCTCATATTTTGAATGCTAAAAACGATTGAGGTTATTTAAATAACACGTGATTTTAAGATTTTTTGAAAATTGAATAAGACGCAGGCGACGTCATTACGTTTTCAGTGAGTAACGTCAAAGTTATTTTTGAAGCGCCTCACTTAAATGCTCATAAAATATCGAAAAAGTGAGATATTTTCAAAATTTATGTATATTTGCATTCAGAAAGAGTCCGGCTATCAAAATTTACCAAAAAGTCAATTTGTGAAAATTTGACCTTAAGGGCCCTTTTCTCGTGACGGCAGTCAAATATTTTCTCTTCTTCTTCTTTGTAAATCAGACATTTATTTCTCCATAGTACGAAAAAATCGTTATTTTTTCCATCCTTAATCAAACGCTTTCTACTATCTATTAATTATTATGATATTCCAATCTTAAAAATTAAATAAAAAACAATCTCCGGTCTTCATACATTCTTAAGACGTATAATTTGATAAAAATTCTTTACATTAGAAGTAGAAAATGCTTGCTTCAAGTTCTTTAAATCGACATTCAGAATTACTGACGAAGTTTTATTAATTAACAACATGCAGTTCCTTCTATTCGCATGTCGTTTCGATGTACCCCAATGGTCACGGTAGCTTAGTGATAGAGCGTTTGCTTCGTGATCGGGAAGCCAGGGTCTTATTTTCGTTCGCGGCGCTGCGTCAGATCTAAGACTTAAACATACATGTAGGTAGTGGCAGTTCCTTCGCCAAGCGCTCGGCACTAGAAGCGAAAGTCACGGGTCTTTCGGATATTAACCTTAAAAACATATGTCCTGTGTCACGGTAATCGTTGGCATGATAAAGAACCCTCACTGCTCATTGTCCCTAAGTGCCGAGAATAGGTCTCAATTTTAAACCCTTCACCGGCATACGGTGACATCTCTATAATGGAATGGGACGTTAAAGCTGAACACGACTCGTAAATAGGCATACACCATTTTAATATCATTATTTACGATACATCCTCTTCGCATTCGTTACACCTGACTGATTTATTGTCACGGGTATCGGCGTGGAATGGAAACCCGTATTAGTGCTGGTTATCTTGCACTACCTTTGTTTACATTTTATTGCAAGTTTGTATACTGCACTGACCTGTGCAACTGTTGTTAATGTCTTTGGTATCTTACTTTCCTGCATTGGAAGAAGTATACAGTTATTATTGTCGAGTTTTGTATAGCATACGTCCGTGTGCATCGGTGACAGTTCCTTAGAACTGTGAATAAGAGATTCCCTCTATTTACAAAGGTCTGCAGAGTGGCAAATCTGGCGGACAATTTCTTTTTATGAATAGTGATCAGCTTTAAATCAATCGATGTATCCAAGCCAACTCGAAATAAAAGATACAATAGAGTCTGCTACATCATGTTTGGATATTTCACTGACGATATGACAAACTAATGACCTAGCTTTTCAATTGTCAACTTTCCTAATTCTGTAGTGATATTCCATGATCACCTGTATATTTAAGGAATCTTTAATTTTTTGGTTTCACGATGTGAATAATGGAGTAGTTCGAGTGATAGTTTACATAAACGCCGAATGCGAGCTTATGCATAAAATTATCACGCAAGCCAATCAATTGATCGTCGTCATGAAAAATGTATTTTATGCACATTTCAAAAAATCTAGGAGACATTTTTTGTTTGCATTAAATAAAAAAACTGTAAAAAAAAAAAAATAAATGATAAGTTTGAAATTAAACTATGTTTTATAAAGTTTCAAAAAAGATATTTCTAGCTATTCAAAAAAAAAAAACTATGTCAATTCCTTGAGAAGGAATTGACATAAGATAATCTAGGTGGCTTTGGAAAAATCTTGATATTTTTGTTGGAAAATCCATTTAAATTAGCAACTGTATTCTTGAATCTATCTATCTTAACTACCTACATGTAGAGAGGCGGGGGTACTTACCAGGGAACTTTTTTTGTTTTCTTTTTCAACAAAAAAATTGAAAATTTTGTCAGCTGTATTTAAACGCAGTCCTATATATAGGTCATTGAAATATTTACACGGTACATGCAGTCAAACTGCATAAGTCACTTAAATCTGGGCTTCACAATTAAAATAGGACGTTTAAATTATTCTGTCTATCCATTTAACCCATCGATATATTTGATACAATATCTTGTGTCTCTACAAACAAAAAAAAAAAAAAAAAAAAAAAAAAAGAAAAAGAAAAGAAACAACAACAAGAATCAAAGAAAAAAAATCAAACATTCTTTTTCAATGAATGAATGTAAATAACTGGCTTAAATAGATACCGCACACATGTGGAAAAAATTGAATAATATATTATATAATAAGCACACATATTCCTCATATTACCTAAACTGCAGCCTATATTTGTATGTGTGCAATGTTTTAAGACAAAGGAAAGGTGTCATCGGAGCGATTTCCCCTCCTTATTAAATTTTACACATGTTGTGTAGGAAGTACTCGCGTAATAAGTTTCTCTCAAATATTGTGCTTTAAACATTTTTAAAATTGTATTTTTGATTTTTTCCACCGTTAAAAAAAGAAAACAATTATCAGGTTCACTTATATATCTTAACAATTTTTACTTCTGACACAGAATGTACATGAATATATGAGAATTATTTAAACCCCAGATGCGAAATTTATCTGAATAAAAGATATTAAAGACTTAAATAAAAATATGGATTTTTTGTATGGAATTTATCAATTGAAATTTACATAACAAACAAAGACTTTGATCAAATTCACTTTCAATGATAGTTCAGGCATTATTTGAATTAAGATATAATTAGTGTTGAATCAAGTTAACTAAACGATACGAAGATGCACACAGGATCTTTGTAAAATAAACAATTTAATCATAGAGTCATAGCCACTTAGAGTTTCCATCCGCATCGATATAATATATTTCTTGTAGTCACAGGTGTTTTTTTGCACAAACTTGCAATAATAGCGTGTCAATTAAACGTACTGTTCAGCCTTAAAGATGGTTTTAAAATATATATAATAATATCATGTTGTGAGATGTGTATTGTTTCATTATGTATATAATTAGTAACATTAAGTTTCTTGAACATTCCAGAGTGGTCAACATGTTTGGTCATTTTATCTAGAACATTCTTAAATTTTGTATATGTCCAGATTGTTCCAGTAATATCATGTTTTAACAATTTCTAGAATATTCTAGATTTATAATACTGTATAAATACCCTGTCAATTCAATGCATATAATAATTGTGAATACTTTGTCGTATAAGCACTATTGAGATATAACTGGGATATATAATTACACTGGACATTGTGTGCAACAACGGACACTCTGATGTATGTATTTTTAGATTCTTGCTAAGTTTGTACTTTATGTTTCATATACTTATTATAAACTACTGTAAATAAATTATTGTTAAGTTTAAATTGTGTTATTGATCTTTGCTGGCATTTAGGGTAATTCTGACCCATAACAGAATTGGGGGCTCGTCCGGGATAAAGAATTTTTTTTTTTGCACTTTTGCAGTTTACTGTCAGAATTTTGTTTATTGAACCGTTAAATTTGATTATAAGCCAGCAGAAATCAACATGGTGTTTTCGGTCACAGACTTTCTTAGTTCACCAAGTGTTCAGGTTTTTGATACGTTAAAAAAGGATGACTTGACCGCATTAGGTTTGCATCTTGGGTTAGATGTTAAATCCTCTCAGAGAAAGCAAGACATTAGAATTAAGGTTGCAAACAAACTAGTAGAAGAAAACATTTTTGAAAAATACGATCTTCCAGAATATACAGTTACATCAGAGTTAGGCTCTTATAAAATGGCAGAATATCAATTTCAAGTAGAGTTAGAGAAAATGCGATTTGAAAGAGAAAAATTAGAAAGAGAAGAACGAGAGCGTGAGCGAAAATTTGAATTAGACAAATTAGAAAGGGAAAGAGAAGAGCGAGAAAGAGAAAGACAAGAGCGAGAAAGAGAGCGTGAAATGAACTTTGAATTAGAGAAATTAAAATTACAGAACCAACCAGAACCGTCAGTTGTCAAAACTGAATTTGACGCAGCAAAAAATATCAGATTAGTTCCAAAATTTCAAGAAAAATCTGTAGACAAATATTTTCCCCAATTCGAAAAGGTCGCAGAGAATCTTAAATGGCCACGAAATGTTTGGTCAACGATGTTACAAAGTGTACTTGTTGGAAAAGCGGCTGAGGTATACTCTGCACTAGGGGTAGCTGAGAGTTCAGACTATGAGAAGGTCAAAGCAGCAATATTAAAAGCCTATGAATTAGTACCTGAAGCGTATAGACAAAAGTTCAGAAAGTATAGAAAGTTTGATAATCAAACATTTGTTGAATTTTCACGAGAGAAAGAAGATTTATTCGATCACTGGTTTAGATCTAAGAAACTTGATAAAACTTTTGCTAATTTGCGCCAAGTCATCCTGGTAGAAGAGTTTAAGGAATGTGTTCCTCAAGATTTGAAAACACATTTAGAAGATAAGAATGTGAAAACTATTGAAGAGGCAGCAGTCATATCTGATACTTACGCTCTGTCTCATAAAAAGAATTTTGTATCAAGATCTCAGACTAGCAGTAATTCTACCAATTCAGACACATATAAAAAGAGTGGTTCAGGGTCTCAGTCTTTCACAAGTTCCCAGTCTCCATCCCAAGGTGGTTCTAAGTCCGGTCCAGGACGTTTTGAAGGATCGTCTGGAATAGGGTCGCTTCCTACTTGTAGTTATTGTAAAAAAAAAGGGTCATCTGATCAGTGAATGCTTTAAACTTAAGAGAAAAAATGATTTTGATAAAACTCAACCACACGCTTGTGCGGCAGTTAGAGGTGATAGAGAAGCCTTAGTTTCGATTTGTTCTGACACTCCTGATGTCCAGGGTTCACAGTCCAGTTCTATTGATTCTATGGAGGATTATAAGCCCTTTATGTCTCAGGGATTTGTTTCACTCGGTGACTCTAGCGAAATTAAACCTGTCCAGATTTTGAGAGATACTGGTGCTGCACAGACGTTATTGTTAGAGGGCGTGCTTCCTTTGTCTGAACAGACTTCTACTGGTGGGTCAGTTTTATTACAGGGTGTGGAGCTAGGCGTCATTGATGTTCCCCTGCATAGAATTAGTTTGAAGTCAGATTTAGTTACTGGACCTGTTATCGTAGGTGTTCGACCTACTCTTCCCGTTCCAGGAATTTCTTTGTTGTTAGGCAACGATTTAGCTGGTGGGAAGGTTGTACCTGATCCTATAGTTTGTGAGAAAATCACTTCCAGTGTCATGTGCGATGATGAAGATGATGACATTTATCCAGCCTGTGCTGTTACCAGAGCGATGGCCAGAAGACGAGAAATGGAGGCAGACCATACTCAAGCCTTTGACGAGACGAATTCCTCTGTTGATATTGATTTGAATGACACTTTCTTATCTGACCTTGATGGCACTCAAACAAGCATGGAACCACACAATATCAAGAAGCAAAAGAAGAAAGAACTTTTACCAAAATTTGGTGGTGAGGATGATGAGTTGCATCCACTAGTTAGCCAAGGCAAGGACATCCTCAGCCGAGAACGTTTACTCTCTGAACAACATAAAGACCCAGATATCATTCAACTTAGTAAGAGGGCACTTCCACCAGAAGAGGCTACTAAAGTTGGAGAATGCTTCTATATGAAAGATGGCATCCTTATGCGAAAATGGCGACCACCTGACGCTTCTCCAGATGAAATGTGGCGTGTTGTTCACCAGATAGTGGTCCCAGCTGCTTATCGTCGAGATGTCATGAGTTTAGCTCACGATACACCTATGGCTGGTCATTTAGGTATCAATAAGACTTATAATAGGATTTTGAGTCATTTTTATTGGCCTAAGCTAAGAAAGGATGTTTCGAAGTTTTGCAAGTCATGCCATGTCTGTCAGATGGTAGGTAAACCAAATCAGAAGATACCATCTGCTCCTCTCCAACCCATTCCAGCTTTTGAAGAACCGTTTAGTCGAGTGTTGGTGGATTGTGTAGGACCTTTGCCTAGGACTAGATCTGGAAACCAGTATTTACTTACCATTATGTGTACATCCACTCGATTTCCTGAAGCCATACCTCTAAGGAATATAAAGGCAAAGAGCATAGTTAAGGCCCTAACCAAGTTTTTCAGTTTTGTAGGAGCACCCAAGGCAATTCAGTCGGATCAAGGCTCAAATTTTATGTCGGGGTTGTTCCAGCAAGTCATGCATGAGTTGGGTATAAGGCAATATAGATCAACTGCTTATCATCCTGAGTCCCAGGGAGCGCTAGAACGTTTTCATCAAACCTTAAAAACAATGCTGAAGACCTATTGTTACCAGTATGAAAAAGACTGGGACGAAGGGGTTCATCTTGTGCTATTTGCTGCACGAGAAGCAGTCCAGGAGTCTCTTGGGTTCAGTCCTTTTGAATTGGTGTTCGGACATACAGTTAGAGGTCCTTTGAAATTGTTGAAGGAAAAGTGGCTGACTGAGACTAGTGATCTTAATCTTTTAGATTATGTGTCTGATTTCAAAGAAAAACTTTACAATGCTTGTAAATTAGCACAAGAAAATTTGAAGAATTCTCAGATGAAAATGAAAATGTGGTATGACAAAGATGCCAGAAATAGGGTGTTTAAGCCAGGTGATAAGGTTCTTGTATTTTTACCTATTCCTGGTCATCCTTTACAGGCCAGATTTTATGGCCCTTATGAAATTGAAAGCAAGATCAGTGATGTAAACTATGTAGTTAAGACACCAGGTCGACGTAAAGAGAAACGGGTTTGTCACATTAACATGTTAAAAGAGTATTTTGAAAGGTGTGACCGAAATTCTGTAAAACCAGTTTCCACTTTAGCCAATGCTAAGACTGTTCAAAATTGTATTGAAAGTGATACGAGTGTAGAAATGAATGAGAAAGATTGTAATCAGAGTGTTCGTTTGAAAAACTCAGAAATTTTGGCTGATTTTGATGCCAAACTTGGACATTTGAACATTCACCAAAAAGAACAAGTTAAAAACTTGATGAATGAGTATCATCAAATCTTCTCGGATGTTCCAAAGAAAACTAATGCAGCTTGTCATGATGTTATAGTTGGCGACGCTCTGCCTATCAAACAACATCCGTACCGTCTGAATCCAATAAAATTGCAGTACCTAAGAAGGGAAGTGCAGTACATGTTGGACAATGACATTGTTGAACCTAGTAAAAGTGATTGGAGCTCACCGTGTATTCTTGTACCAAAACAGGACGGTTCTTACCGATTATGTACAGACTTTAGAAAGGTGAATTCTGTTACCAAAACTGATTCATATCCAATACCTAGAATCGATGACTGTATTGACAACATTGGAAATGCGAAATTTGTCAGTAAATTTGACCTGTTGAAAGGCTACTGGCAAGTGCCGTTAACAGAAAGAGCAAAAGAAATATCTGCTTTTGCTACACCAGATGGACTTTACCAGTATAAAGTAATGCCTTTTGGCATGAAAAACGCACCGGCTACATTCCAAAGGATGATTCACTCCCTTCTTCAAGACCTTGAGGGATGCGAGGCCTACATTGATGATGTCGTCATATACAGCAACACATGGGACGAACATCTCCGAATCATGCGTGCTTTATTTGACATTTTAGCTAAAGCAAACTTAACTGTGAATCTTGAGAAGAGTGAATTTTGTCATGCTTATGTAGAGTATTTAGGCCATAAAGTAGGTCAAGGTTATGTTACACCCATTATGGCTAAAGTGGAAGCTATTGCAAAGTTCCCGATTCCTACAAACAAGAAAGAATTAATGAGGTTTTTGGGCATGGCTGGGTTTTACAGAAAATTTTGTCCAAATTTTTCCTCAGTAGTTAGTCCACTTACAAATCTTTTACAAAAAAGGGTTAACTTTGAATGGACAAAGGACTGTGAAAAATCCTTTCATAAAATCAAATCTGTCCTTATGAGCAACCCAGTTCTGTCAACTCCAGATTTTTCTAAGCAATTTAAGCTTACTGTTGATGCTAGTGATGTTGGAATCGGGGCAGCTTTGTTTCAAGAACATAGTGATAAGGTAGATAGAGTTGTTTCTTATTTTTCAAAGAAACTTACAAAATGTCAACAAAAGTATTCCACCATTGAAAAGGAATGCCTTGCTTTGTTGTTAGCTTTACAGCATTTTGATGTTTATTTGAATGTTACTTTGCATCCAATTCTTGTATATACGGATCACAACCCCCTGACATTTTTGCATAAATTGTCAAACAAGAATCAAAGACTGACTAGATGGAGTTTGTTGTTACAAGAATACAACATAACAATTAAGCATATCAAAGGCAAAGACAATGTTATTGCAGACGCCTTGTCAAGAGTATCGTAAACATACTAGATTTTGTATTAATGTACATGTTTTACAATTTAAGTTTTTCATTAACATTCAAACTTTTTAAGGGGGGAGGTGTTGTGAGATGTGTATTGTTTCATTATGTATATAATTAGTAACATTAAGTTTCTTGAACATTCCAGAGTGGTCAACATGTTTGGTCATTTTATCTAGAACATTCTTAAATTTTGTATATGTCCAGATTGTTCCAGTAATATCATGTTTTAACAATTTCTAGAATATTCTAGATTTATAATACTGTATAAATACCCTGTCAATTCAATGCATATAATAATAATACTTTGTCGTATAAGCACTACTTATATAATTACACTGGACATTGTGTACAGCAACGGACACTATGTATGTATTTTTAGCACTTTATGTTTCATATACTTATTATAAACTACTGTAAATAAATTATTGTTATAAATAACTGGGATATATTCTGATTTTCACTGGGACATTGTGTGCAGTGGAGAAGTGCAAATGTTGTAATTTACTCGACACTCAGACACTCTGATGTATGTATTTTTAGATTTTTTGACTTTATTTTGAATTGATCTTTTTTGTTCTTTTTTTTTTAACCTTGTTTGTACTTTATGTTTCATATACAGTTTATGTATATATTTACTGTAAATAAATTATTGTTAAAAAAGTTTAAATTGTGTTATTGTTTATCTTTGTTAAAACACTCGTTAATTTGTAAATGTAATCAATAAATATCATCATGAGATAACAGCAAAAAAGTAAAAATAAAATTGGCATTGTTAATTATGAAAAAGGTACATCTATCTGTTTAACACTTTATACTGATTCATTAAGTTAAAACACAAATTCTTATCTAATAAAAGTGCTGATTCATGCTACAACTCATAACAGAAAATGAAACTTAGAAAATAAAGTTAATTTTGTCCTTGTGATTAAGAAAGACATTTAATATTCGTGTACATTTTAACCCATTTAGTAGACAGCCGTTATTACCTGCATATGGTTTTTATGTATCGAGGAAACGTTTTAATGTGAAAAAAAAATAATTTGCTCCATTGTTGCAAAATTGTTTTTAAAATTAAAAAATAGATGCTTAAGATATTGGTTTGCAATTATTTGAACTTGCTTTGCCTTTTTCAACCTTTTCCCCATTCATTTGCACTCAACATAAAACGGGAAAAGTTAAATATAACCACCTTTTAGATTTTGATAACTAACATATGTTAATGCGAAACTGGTAAATGTCCCAGTGCAAAGATTAAAATTAAAAGTAAAGCATGATATCTCGGTCTAGGTCATATTACACAGAGTACAAACAAACTCAAACAAAATATTTAGAACCTAAAAAAATCTTAAGAAAAGAAAACGAAAATTATCTATTTATTAGATCGCATTTGCTTCATAAATGCAGAAAATAAGAATAAAGAATGTTATTTGACTTTTTAGAACGTCTATAACGTTTTCATCTGACTATTGAAAAAAATTGTTTTAGGAACAAACATTTGATGAACTGTGACAAGAAAAGAATGAACTCACGATGTGATCAGAATAAAACATTAACTTGTACATTGTAACTGAGATCCCCATATTGATGCGACACTAAATTGTGTTACTTTTGTGGATGAAAAAGGTTTTTTGAAATAATCTTAAAAAAAACAAATTTGTGAAAAAATATCAAAATTTACGCAAATATTTGGAAATTTAGAATATTTAAAGGTATCTAAACTTTGTATCTTTGAGAGAAAAGCAAAATTCCCAAGAAAAACAAAAGAATCAAAACAATTCTTCAAGAGTGTTTTATGGATCTAATTGAAGTCTTAAGTTTTTTTTTACATGAAATTTTTAAAAAACACTAGATCAGGTATTGTATTAGTCAGTAATTTGCTAACTGTTGAAATAACCTCGAAATTGGTTTTTATTATGGTATTAGAACTATATTTACATTGGTTTGGGTTGATAAAATATGTTGCAAAATGATGACGATAAAGCAGGTGTATCCGTTATAAGATTTTTGTCTGTTTAAAAATAAAAAGTTAAAAGTTCTATCGAAATGCTAAGATGAATATCTTCAAAGTTTTTACTGCCGATTTCATGCAACTTGCATCAATGTAATCAGTTGTAGCATGATTATATCAATTTGGCACAATAACTATCAGTTATAGTTTTTTTGCTGTCTATGTCATGTGATACAGTTAAAATTACTATTATTCTATAAATTACAAGTAACTTTGTACATTTCAAAAGCATTTATTAAGATGTAGAAAATAAGTGGGTAAATTTTGCAAAGCAAATACGGTCATTCTTTTGGAAAATCCTCAGAGGAACAATCTCAAAATTATGCACAATAAAATAAAGGACTGAGATAATCCATGTCTTGAAAAATAAGCTATGTTGAAAAAGATTGCGTAGGAAAGAATGTAGGTTTGTGTTTACCATAAATGCCCACAAGTATTAAAAAAATATATATCGATCCAGCTTCTTTTTTTTAAAATTCTACTTTATTTGATAACAATGTTATTTAGTTGACTGTTTTGGTTCTATCTATTCATTGCCTGTTTTACTGCTATCTATTTACACGCATTAACATATTTTAGGCCACTCTCATATAAAATAGCCATCTAAATGACACTTGTCTTATTGTTCAGACGATAACTCCGATCAAAAATGACTATCTGTTCATCCTGAACCCTTTTACAACAAGATGTATATTTGCATTTCTCTATTTACCTGAATATCTTTTTTTATTTGACATTACCTGTTCTTTGTTGTAATATGTGCATAAACATGTAAATGTAATAAAGTATGTAAAATATATGTTGACACAGATTCTTTTGACGGATTTCTACTTTATTTGTTTAAAATTTTATTTGGTTGACTTTTTGTTGTTATCAATTTACATGCATCAACATATTTTAGGCCATTCTCTTATAAAATTCCCACATTAATGAACCACGTTTTGTTGTTCAGATGATAACTCTAATCAAATATAACTCTCTGTGTATCGAGAACCCTTTCAACAAAATGTATATTTGCATTTCTCTATTTACTGTAATGCCTTTTCTTTTTAATTTGGCATTACCTGTACTTTGTAATAATATGTGCATAAACATTTAAACATGTAAATTTACCACATACATCAGTGATCAATTTCTTAGTGAATCGAGAATTAATATGTTGTTGAAATATTGTGGAAATTTAGATATATCCTTTTTACTAATCAGGTAAGAAATGATCCAATGTCGCCAAATTGTAAAAACCATCTCGTGAAACGTAGATGCTTTACATATTTTACAATGACTTAGGTACTAAATCACGCCTACCATTTTTTTTTCAGAAATTCCTACAAATGTGACAAAAATATGTTGACACAGCTTCTAATTTCCGATGACTACTTAATTTGCGAATATAGATATTTAATCGACTGTTTTGGTGATATCACTTTACTTTCATTATCAAATTTATTTTACTCTCATATCAAATTGTCATTTAAATGACAAATGTTTGGATGTTCAAACGATAATCCCAAACAAAAATTAATTTGGGGTAAAAATAACTCTCTCTGAATCCTGAACCCCTTGCAACAAGATGTATACATGTATTTGCATTTCTCTATTTACTTTCTTCATTTCTCTATTTACTTGAATGTCTTATTTAATTTAGTATTACCTGTTCTTTGTTTTCATATATGCATAAACATGTAAATGTACCTCATGCAAGAGTGACCATTTTCTGACTGAATAAAGAATTGGAATGATGTAGAAAGATTGTGGAAATTAGGATGTTTATCCTTTTTATAGATAAGGCAAGAAATGATCCAGTGTCGCCACATTGTAAAAACCACCTCGTTAAACGATCGATGCTTTAAATTTTTAAACATTGACAAAGGTAACAAACCACGCCTACCATTTTTTCTTTCCGAGGAAAGCTAAGGTTTCATGTAACCTGCTTTAAGACAAAGTTGAATAGTGTTAGACTATTTTTAGAATGACATCTCTTAGGAAATTACAAATTATTTTTATGGGGAGATAAAAATTGTCCATTTGAAATGTTTTTAGCGTTGTTTGTGATTGTAATTTCATAATTTTCTATGGTCTTTTCCCACACATACTGAAATATGTGAAATTCACTATATATCTGCCTGAAAAGGTTCGCATTTTTATAATACATATTACATCTGTAATATTGTAATATTGTATCTGTGATTTTTGATATTCACTATTTTGGTTGAGTAAATTCGGTTTGCCTTTGTTGTATTTGCATTTTAAGCTGTGATTTTATATTAATCAGGAGCAAATCCGTCATGGTTAAAATTTTTTTTTAGAAAACATGAAGAGCATGTTCTTGTGTATCGAATCAACTGAGAAATATAATCCATATGCAGGTGATGAAGGTATAATTCTGCATAAGTAAGGGAATTTGACGATTGTAAAATTAAAGTCATCACATTACTCATAGAGCGTGGTTGTTAGATTACCATTAACGTCTTTTCCATTTTAAATATCCAAATATACAACAGATGTACCAGACTCTGTGGTATCTTTTATCTGAAGCTCACTAGATATAGGATACTCAGTATATCGACGTAAGATTGAAAGTTACCATTGTTAATTGACAATGCATCGTCGATATATCTAAATGTTGAGTTGAAGGCCACAGCAATTGTTTTCTTTTCTCTTATAAGATTTTAGATAAATTCTGCTTCATATGAATACAAAAATACGTCTGTTTATAACGAGGTATAATCTGTACCAATGGGAATTCCAATAGATTGTTGGAAGACCTGGTCTCCAAAACACATAGATATTGTCAATCAGAAACTCAAGCATCTATGTTTAATGATGTTAAATTAAATCGAACTATTTTTTAAGCCATCTGTATGAAAACTAATCTAAATTGGGCTCTTCAATCGATGACACACGCAATAACACACAGATCAATCATACATTTTTAAGCGCAAATAAACCTAATTTATACGATTATATATCAGGCACATAGGAACACGGGGGGGGGGGGGGCAGGGGAGCTCCCCCCCCCACACACACACTCATACACTTTTTTCCCGACATAATTAACACTGTAGGAAATGTTAATTGAAAGGCTGGTCCCCCCAACTATTAGTAGTATAAGGAAAATGTAGTAAAAAATGATACTGGAAGTAGTTGCCATTGAAAAAAGTTTACCTCTATGATGATCGGTAGCAGAGATCTAACTAATTTTTTTTTTTACTTTTGCAGGTTACATGTATAAATATTTACATTTGTAAATGTTTTCCTTTATATAACACTTCCGAAAGCAATTCGTACCTATAACTGTATAAATACTGGTAAGGGGTCAGGAGGTCATAGATGTGCGTATGAATAAACGTTCGACGTAATTTCTCAGTGACATCATAAAGGGTCGACGCGCGTTCAGTGGATTACGTACATTCCATTCGGTTTGAAAAATAATGCATTTCACACGTTAAAAGTCACAATCAGGCAAATATAAAGTATAAATGAGTCACAAATGTAAATATAGGTAATAAGGTATCATTTTAAAACATCTATCGGGCGATATATACGGGTTGGTACGAGATCAAATTCATCTCGTGAATTTAATCTCGTGACCAACCCGTATTTATATCTCGTTAGATGTTTTAGAATGATACCTTATTTTTTAATTATGTTTTTCTCTGAAGTGGTTGCCGCAGCCAATTCGCGATTCAACAATGAAACATTTTATCCTTTAAATCAAGAATTTTATTTCTTCTTAATTCATCTTTTTTCCAAAAGAAAAAAGAATTTCATTCAAGATGTTTTACTAGACAAATGCAAACGTTGAACTGAGCAACATTAATATACGATACATCTTCGCTTAAATTTCAATCGCCGTTTAGTTTCGTGACGTCCGACAATGTCATTGTTTTTTTAATGTTCGATTCTTCTACCTCATACACTTATTTTAATGTGATTCCCTTGAGCTGAGTAAGGACTTAAACATGACATTGTTAAACCTGTCTTGATTGTATGACTTAAAAATGTCTTGAACAGTGGCTCTCATTGTATAAAATGCAAATGGATTTATACATTGGGAGAAATCCCCGCTTGATTGTGCCAGCATATTTTGCTTTTTGGAGTTTGATATGTACAACACATGATCTACAGTGATTGATTTAATTTTTCACACCTTGAGTACAGATCGACATTAACTGTGCATCAATTTTCTCTCTGAATCTATTTTATTTCAAGCTCACCGGGATATGGTATCGACGTACATGCGAGTGTCCTTACTCAATTTTTTGCTAACCGAAAAATGTGCATTTTAACGTATTCTTCCAAGATATTCTGTTCATTAAAAGTGGAGTTATAAATGGTATTTCATTATTTGATTATACGATAATTGCATTTTATTAAGAATTTAAGATAGAAAAAAAAGTACTCTGGATGCATTTTATTTCTTCGTAGTCAGTTTAAACATTTTCAAGGTCTTTACCAGTTTTTCAGGGGAAAAATATAAAAGAATATTGGAAAAGGAGACCACTCCCCCTTTTTGATGTCATTTTTCATGGCCTTATTTATTTAGATACTCTATGTAAAATTTACGATAAGATATCATAGAACTGCAAGAATGAGTTAAAAATTCCATATTTCATGGAATGATAGTATTTCAACACGTACATGAATTAACAGATTTAGGGATGCCAAATATTCATATCAAAAGAGTTTTACCCAGTTACACAGCCTGGAAATACCATGACTTACAAAAACATTACTAATTTATTAAAAATTAAATTCATGACTTGTGGTTTATTCCATAGATAGAAAAGATTATGTTCACAAGATATTTCAAAATTCATTGATGTACCTACAGCGGTTTTAATTTTATTGCGCTGGTCCACGAACTTGTTGATACTCTCCTCGTATATATAAATAAGACATAATGTTCTTCTGTCTGATCGGACATACCTACATGACGGATATGGAGATAACGAACAGTATTCAATCAAAAAGTCCATAAAACAATACAAAAAAGAGGAGAGCAAACACGGACCCCAGAAACATCAGAGGTGGGATCAGGTGCCATGGAGGAGTGAGCATTCCCTGCCGACCGGTCACACCCGCCGTTTGCTTTTTGTCATGATCAGGAAATAACGGAAAAAAACTGTTGTCAATTCAGTGTATAAAAAATAGACTAACAATTGGTATGAAAAACGTCAGTCACTATTTGACTCAATGATAAATTGTATTTGCTGAAAAGGGCATTGCTTCGATTTAAATAGAACTTACGAAATGATGACTTTAAACGTGACTGCTGATATTTTTTTTCTTCAACTTATTTGCCAATAATTTACCTTGTTTAAGATATTGTTCATACGTAGAGAATGCTCTCGTATCAACTGAGATATATAAACTCCGTATGCAGGTGATGAAGTTATATTGCTGCATAAATGAGGGAGGTTCACAAAAGAAAAGTTAATGTCATCACGTTTATCATAGAGCATGGATGTTACATGTATATTACGATAAACGTTTTTTTTTTAAGTAGAATATCCAAATATGAAACAGATGTGTCAGACTCTGTGGTATCTTTTATCTCACGTTCACCAGGATATATCGTATCGAAATAAGAATGAAAATTACCGTTGTTAATTATCGATACGTCGTCGATAAATCTAAATGTCGAGTTGAAGGCCACTGCAAGTGTTTTCTACTTTTCTTGCTATAGATTTTGCAGAAATTCTGCTTCATATGAATGCAGAAATAGGTCTGCTATTAACAGGGTGCAATTGGTACCCCTTACCTGGGTTGATCATTGATAACTGGAGATAGTTAACTCCCTTAAGTCAAGTTGGCTTAGTAACTTTGGTTAATTATACACTAAAGAGTTCTACTTCCGGTTACATAATTTTTGGTGCCGTGACCAGGATTTGACAGGTGAAAGATCTGCCATGGATGAGCCTTGGTTAGGGTCTTTGGAGGGCCAAAGACCTTTAAGGAGGGAGAAATGTGGCGGTAAGTCGGGTTCTATCGCCGGTGGTCATATAGCTCAGTTGGTACAGCACCTGACCGGAGTGTCAGGTGGCCCGGGTTCGAATCCCCGGTCTGGTCCGCTGCATTTTCTCCTCTCCCGTTACATTTGGTGCCGTGCCATGCACTGGAACTGACAGGTGAAAGACCTGCCAAGGATGAGCCTGGGTTGGGGTCTTTGGAGGGCCAAAGATCTTTAAGGAGGGAGGAATGTGGCGATCAGCCGGGTTTGATCGCCGGTGGCCAGATAGCTCAGTTGGTACAGCACCTGACCGAAGTGTCAGGAGGCCCGGGTTCGAATCCCGGTCTGGTCCGCTGCATTTTCTCCTCTCCCGTTACAGTTAGATATAAAGAATTAAAATAACTCAACAAGTAATATTGTTTCCTTAAGTTTAAAAAAAAAATGAATTTTGACAATGTTACAATGCATAAATTTTAAACCCAGTCAATATTGCACATATTTTAAAGAAAGTTTAAGCAGATATTTTAAAGCGAGTTGCAGTTTATTTGGAAGCTACGGAAGTCCATTAGTGCAAACCTCTATATATAAAGGAAATGCGATATATATAAAGAAAACCTCGATATATATTAAAGAAATGCGATATATATATAGAAAACCTCGATTTATATATAAAGGAAATGCGATATATATGAAGAAAACCTTGATATATATAAAGAAAATGCGATATATATAAACAAGACTTCGATATATATAAAGAGAAAAATTTCCACTGCCTGACCTTTAACATGTTTAATGACCTACATTTCAACAGAGACTTCACCAATATATCCATGATAAGCAGCTCCCGGTCCAATGTTTTGATTGCAATCAGTTGATGTGGCTCTTTCAGGATGGTATTCAGCGTGTTGTGTTTTCTTCCTTTGTGTATCTTAATAATTATGCCGATTAAAACTAAAGCTAAAGCACTCTGTTCTTCTTACATTTCAGACGTGTTGGGCAGAATTACACCAATGAGTGATTTTCGGCTTAAAATGTACATTACATGTACATAGCACTAAATGTTGGGGGTCTTTTTCAATCGAAATATAATTCGGTGCAAAAATACAAGTGTGTTTTATCATGTTTTATAAGTTCTTTAACGTTAATACTATGTTTTTACATGATGTAGATTTCCAAATCGATTTAATTTACGATGTGGAACAAAAATCCGCAGTTTAAGTATGTAAGTGTGCATGCGCTAACTCGTTTCGTTTTATTTATTAACAAATACTTTATTTTTTCACACCAAAAGACCCTTAAATTATTATATATACGGTAAATAGTACATGTCGCTTTCTTCCCTCGTATTCAAATGAAGTGGGTACCTTCATCTATCCCATTCCGATTCTTTTTTACAATCAATGGGCATACAAGTAAACTATTTTTATAATGAATTTAAATAAACTTGAAATAGGGCATTAAAAAGTACGTGCTAAGACTCCACGTTTAACATTATATTTTCATAAATTCTCGGTTGTGAAACAAAAGTAAAACAAAAACAACAAAAAAAAAGAAGCGAAAACAAAGGTAGGTTGTCAAAAAACGAAGTTGATCAAAATACATGTAAAGCCAATAAAACACAGAAAATACGATACATAGGTTACATTAAAAGTTTAAATCTAAAGTTTAAACTTATTTGTACCTATCTAGATAAGTTTGAACTTTAGATTTAAACTTTTAATGTAACACATATACTTAATTATGAATGCGTTTAAATGATTTAATTAAATGCTCTTCTTCTCAATTAAGTGCATTATTTTAAGTAGTGTTACAATTACAGTTCATTGATATATGCATGTACTGTTTAATTGATTTCCCCCTACTAGTAGTTAATCTGATATAATCTTGATGGACAGCTAAGCGTTACAGGTCACGCTGTGGAAAATTATCTCTTTATATATATCGCATTTCTCTTTATATATATATCTCGGTTTTGTTTATTTATATCAGGTTTTGTTTATATATATCACTTTTCTATTTATATACCGGGTATATGGAGGTTTTGTTTATATATCACATTTCCTTTATATATATCTAGGTTTCGTTTGCGAGGGGGTGATCAAAAAGTTCGCAAACTAATTGATAACTTTTAAAATATTTTTCAAAGTGAGATTTTGAGTTTATACTTTTTCAAAGTAGGCCCCTCTAGCTTTTTATGCACTTTTCCCATCGGTCTGCCCATGCGCAAAACACATTATCTATGCCATCACGTGACATGACCCTTAGCACCTTGTTTACAGCAGTACCAAGATCTTCCCGGGACTCATATTTTTCTCCCCGTAGGTAATCTTTCAAAACTGAAAATAGCCAGAAGTCACAAATTGCCAAATCTGGGCTGTAAGGGGGGGGGGGTGAATTAGGTTTTCTATACCCTAGTGTTTCCATGGTGTCCATCACAACCCGACTTTTATGGCTAGGTGCGCGTTATCATGGTGCAGAATGAATCTACATTATCAGATCTGGCGCTTTCTCTTTACTGCTCTCATCAAATCTGATTTGATAACCCGTGCATAGTAGTCCCCAGAACGAAGTTTTGGGTGGTACCATGTGATTTAGAATTATACCGTTGATGTCACAGAAAACTATGAGCATAACCTTCCCTGCTGACTTGGTTACGCGTGCTTTTATTGGTGATGGCGAGGAAGGAATGCATCCAAATTTAACTTTGTTGTTTACTTTCTGGCTCATAGAAATGTACCCAAGTTTCATCACATGTGATGATTCTATTTATGAAAGAATTTTGTTCTTTTTCATATTCACTAACGTAGGACCGGCACGCGTTCACTCTCACCCTTATTTGCTCTGGCAGAAGGAGGCGAGGGACCCAACTCGCACAAACTCGCCGCATGTTAAGCTTACTCGTTAAAATCTCTTGAACTGTTCCATAAGACATGCTAAGATCATTAGCTATTTCCCTAATCGTAACTCTTCGATCTTTCATTACATATTGTTCAACCTTAGACACGTTTATCTCGGTACTAACGTTCAGCGGGCACCCAGATCTATCATCATCTTTCACCGTCTCCCTTCCCTCAATAAAACGTTTCATCCACTTACTTATTGAACCTTTTGAAAGCCCACTTCCCCATAAAGTTTATGTAAATCATCGTATATTTCCGTGAAGGATTTACCATTTCTACATAAAATTTTGTTATAGTTCTTTGTTCAAGTACGATTCATTTATCCATTTTCGTCACAGTCGCCTCTATATTGACGTCATTTTAACATCATGACGTCATAATTATGACGCACATTTCAACATGACTCATACTGCATAAGGCAAATGTTTAGGACTATATTTGTGACAAATTTCATTCTTGTCAGAACTGTAGTTAGGTAGATAGAGAATTAGTTTGCGAATTTTTTTATCACCCTCGTATATATATCGCATTTCGTTTATATATATCAAGGTTTTGTTTATATATATTGTATTTCCTTTATATATTAGGTTTGCTTTTATATATTGCATTTTCTTTATATAGAGAGGTTGGCACTGAATGGGCTTCCGTAGGAAGCAGAGAATATTTTAGTATGTGATCATAGCTTTGCCAAAGATTTTAATGCTGCAGTATTTTGCACTAGATTTTATGTTCAATCTTTCTTTTAAATCATTCTTTATATCTTTCGAATTTTTTGACATCCTTTTTTTAAATTGATTTTTAAACACTGTAGTGAGGAGAAAATAAAATATGTATCATAAATAAGTACTGAAACACATCTCTTTCGTATTCTAAAATAGCCTTTTGTAAAATAAAACTCTTAATAACTTGTTTTTTAAAGGACTGCTTTTCTTTTAGCACATGTAAAAGCAGCTAGTACAGTGTAATAAAAAAATCCAATCTTTAATGTCATTATGATAAAAAGGATCCACTCGGCATGCTTTCACATGAGGTATAAAATAAATCTTGATTAAAGGATACTCTGCTGTAGCATGAAGAGACAGCTGATAAAGGAATAAGATATTCACTCAGAAATAATAGCGCAAAAGCATGATATGTAACACACATGATTTAATATTAGTCTAACCCAGTACTCTATATTTAAAAAAATTAAAACTTAGCATTTTTTGGTTTATGTACAATAGTCCAATATGGCGTAATCCAATTTTGGATTCATTTTCAGTTTTATCAATAGATAATATTTGAAAGCGAGTATTAGTAATAGATAAAACGTCGAAATGTTGAAAGATTGAATTGAATGCCACACTAAGAATTATTTTCATAGATTTAAAAAAAATGCTTCATATAAATTCAAAAATAAGTCTGCTATTAACTGTTCAAAATTTGTGCCCATGGAAATTCTGAGAGATCGGTGTAAGATCTGCAAAAACAACATAGACCTTTACATGGAAGGATCAAACAATATTTATATATATCTGAGAAAATGTTTGACAAAATGATCTTGCAAATGACGAGATTAATAAGTAAAGTTACGGTCCAAGTTTTATTTAAAAAAAAAACGTTATCTATAATCTTAAAAGATAGGTTTTTCATTTTTCGCTCGTGAATGCATGGTTATTTTAGGTATGAAAAGTCGGAGGTTTTGTCAAGTTGATTCCTATATCGTTGTTTATATTCTTTTGGGAGGTAATAGACCGGTCCTTCGGGTGAGACTGTTTAAAACGAGGTCCTGTATCGCTATGAGTAAAGACAGGAAAAGATTAATTCCTGCTCAAGCCGTAAATGCTGAGTACATGCTTGAATTTCGAACCCTCCACTACATGTAATATAGTAAAAAAAAATTGAAGGGAAGTTAAATAATCAAACACAGTCATTGTATATTATTTTTCTAAATATCTTTTAAAAAACTTTCTTTCCTTAGATCATATAAAAAGCATTTCAATACTCCCTTGTCGATCTGATATGTACGATCGTATTTTTTTACGATATATTGAACATTTCTCACAGTAGTCATAAAAACATGTAAAACAGGCAATCGGTAGAAGATCTAAAAAGACATGTCTAAATTAACATCCCTTTGATAGATAGAAAGTTTTACTACGGTATGAAAATTACTTCAAAGGCTGGAAGACCTTGATCTACAGTGATTCATCCATAAAAAGTGTCAAAAATATGAACCTTTTTTGAATAACTGAGGTGTCGAAAAAAAAAATCGGTCTTAAAGAATGAAATAGTACGTACTCCTTGAGACGTTCTCATAAGAGTTTAATGTTGAAAAAAACAAATAACTTATTTTCCTTCATATTTTGATATATCACTGATTATAAACCGGTCATTAACTGAGGTTTCCGAGTATATATTATCAGTTTTTGTTTAGAGGTAAAGCAATGGACTTCGATTTGTCAAGAAACTTTTAAAATAATTAACACATCAACTTTCGTTTGTAAGGGAGAAATTAGAATACATAAGGAAATTAGGACAGAATTTATATTTGTCAATTAGATATCATATAGATTTCTTAATTTTACAAGAAAGCACTGTTTATAAGCCAAGCATTTAATATTTTAGATAATATTGATTATCGTTCACACACGTAGAAAAATTAACGTAAAATGCAGGAAAATTTAGGGAAATATGAAATGGGATTAAATTTTATTTTGCTAAATACATGATACAACGAGTATCAAAGGTATACATAAGGCAAACAATAAAGGAGCCTTCAAAGTTCACAAGTATTGAATGCTACATCCTGCTTAAATCTTCTCACGTTGTGAATCTATAAAACAGAGATAAGAATTGCACATTTTAAAGATAATCAATAAAAGAAAAATATATGACTAAATGATTATCAAGTTCTCTATCCAGCATGTAAACTAATAGGCCAATGATAATATACGACGTGCAGCTTTTTAGTGTCCTTCACCTTTGAGAGGAATTAGCTTACTGGCAGTTCTATTCTCCACCTGGTTAAATCAAGATAACACCAGTGTG
>NW_026926476.1:0-28372 GCF_032062105.1 Saccostrea cuccullata | reverse complement strand
ATTTTGCGGTATTGTGCTGTACGACCCATATCCCACTGACTCAGAAAACACACTACATCTGGTGAACGACCGTTGGGTGAACGCAGAATCTTTACAGTTCCAGGAGTCCCTCTGTCCTCGGGAATAGCAAGGTTGCGCCCTCCTTCTCCTCTTCGCGTTTTGTAAATATCTGCCCATGGAAATTTATGAGCTATATACTTAGAAAGTCCATGAGAACGAATAGCTAAACAATTCACTTGGTGTGCTTTTACAGGAGTCGTGCAAATATCACCAAAGCTATAGACAATGTGTTCGCTATATCGCGCCCTTTCCCATTTCTCATGGTCTCTTCTTATTTCTTCTCTTAAATTTATTAACTGACTAGTTCTTGAACAATTAGAGGTTTCACTTTCAACTTGTTTATCATCTTTTAAGATTTTGTTATAAAACTCAGTACACATGTTTAAAATTTCTCGTCTCATTTGTTTGTACAGGACACACACGAAACCGTTCTTTTCAAACTTACTTTGATGAATCAAAGCAATACATATACATCTTATTTCAATAATGGACACATTTTAGGATCTTTATACATTATTGTCGTAGTAAGTTTCAACTCGTCATAACATTAAAATAAATATATTCATAGGACTAAACGTATGTGTATTAGCTAATCATAAGTAAAAATCATCCGGGTTTGCTTCCCTATATAGTCATTATTAGCATCCGGATTTGCTTTATACTTCCGCCTTTAAAGTCCACCTCTCCACCTCAAATCAGTTTGCACCTCAAATTAGCATAAAAACGATCACTCTATACTACTCACAGCATATTGTCAATCTCTCACCAGGGGGCATATTACGCCAACAGTATACAAATCATAGGAAGCGCTTTGCTGAAGTTACCGTTGTCGATAGGTAGCGCCTTGTGGAGGTTTCCGGTTTTGGTTGCAGAAGGATAAGGTTACGTGCGATAAAGCGATGTCGATAGGTAGCGCCTTATGGAAGTTTCCGGTTTTTTGGAGCCCATGCCATAAAGCGGTTAGCTAGCTAACCGCTTAAAAAGGAAAACACTTCTTGTTAACTTCAACTCGACGTTTAGTTAAATCGACGACGTATTGTCTAAAAACAACGGTTAATTCTATTCAAATGCCAATTAGATATATCCCATGCAATGAGCTGACATATCTGTTTAAAATTTGCATATTTTACTATAGTTGAAAGGGACGTTAATGATACATGTTACCTAACAAACAAGCTTTATAATAGACGTCATGTCTTCAGCTTTTCTAACGTCAACTTTCCTTTCTTAAGTAGAATCATAAACTTAGCGGGTATCAGTTATTATCAGTTAGCAAAACGAGGAAAACTATTGCAAAACGAGTTAATGAACCAATTGCAAGGATATCAAAAATCTCGTTTTAAGCCATCATTTCACAAGTGTTTTGACAATGACCTTGTCAATAAATTAAATGCTTACTTGCTTTTGATAGGAATCAGTGGGTCATTATTTACACATTGAATTGTCTACCCTTTTTTCCGTTTTTTTTTCGATCATGACAGTGAGCATTCAGTGGGCGTGACGGTTGGCAGAGTTCACTTACTCCTCCATGGCACCTGTTCTCAACTTTGATGCTATAAAGGTCTGTTTTGCTCCACTCAAGATTTGAACTGTTTGAATGGACATTTGAGCTGGAATACTGTTCGTTATCTTCATATTTTTCATCTAACATGTCTAAGCCAAAAAAAGATTTTTTTTTTACTCGAGTGTTCTCACAAAAAACCCCTTTATTTTGCAGTGATCCTATACACTGCAATTATAACTTACTTTTCTGCACTCCCCTATTCTAAAACGTCTTGATTATTAAATATTGTTTGAAATTTTTCAACAAAACGTAACACTGTTTCATATAGAAGTTTAGATGGCAAATTTATTGCCAATTTATTTAGAAATATAACTTTTAAAAGTTTTGTTTCTTCTTTCTTAAACATTAGGCCAGCATTTTTTTATTTTTAGGTTTACAAACCCGCCGCTCAAGTTTTTGAATTTTCAGGAAAAAAAATAAAATTTAGAATTTTGTTAATTTCCGATGTCAAATTTGAGTCGGGATCGAGATTTCAAATTCACGAACTTGTACTTCCGGTTTTAAATGCAGAAGGATAAAACGTACGCTGAACTAGGACCTGAGGTCCCCTGCTCAGTTCACGACTATCGGGCCTGTTTACTCCGCTACAAAATGTAGTGCGTTGCATACGTAAAGTGAAAATAGAATAAATCGTAATACTGTGAAGCCTTTAAAGTGTAAAACAAACGTTTTAAAAGGAATAACCATCTGATGGGTATTAGAAAAGATAGAGGGGGTGGAGGGTGGGTGCTGAGCAACATTAACTGCAATTTTATGCGATATATGATATATAAGCGTTTAACATTTATGGATTACGTTAGGTGACCTGTGGTCTCCCCAATGATTTTATTCCATGTAACGTTATAGTACTCATCAGTAGGGGACAACATTAGGTGACCAGAGAACAAGTAATATTGTACATCAGTAGGGGGACCAGAGGTCACCTTATATTGTACATCAGTAGGGGGAGGTCAGTAGGGAGAGCAAAGGTCACCTTATATAGTACATAAGTAGGGGGACCAGAGGTCACCTTATACTCTACATCAGTAGGGGGACCAGAGGGCACCTTATACTGTACCTCAGTAGGGGGACTAGAGGGCATTTTGAATTCTACATATGTAGGGGGACCAGAAGACACCTTATATTGTACATAAGTAGGGGACAACAGAAAGGGGGCCAGAGAACACCTTATATTCTAAATCAGTAGGGGGACCAGAGTTCACCTTTAATTCTACATATGTAGGGGGACCAGTGGTCACTTTATACTGTACATCAGTTGGGGACATCAGTAGGAGAGCAGAGGTCACCTTATAATGTACATAAGAAGTGGGACCAGAGGTCACCTTATATTGTACAGCAGTAGGGGGACCAGAGGTCACTTTAAATTGTACATCAATAGGGGGACCAGGAGTCACTTTATATTGTACATCATTTGGGGGACCAGAGGCAACCTTATATTGTACATCAGCTGTAGTAGGGGGACCAGAGGTCACCTTAAATTGTACATCAGCAGGGGGACCAGAGGTCACCTTATACTGTACATCAGTAGGGGGAGCAGAGGTCACCTATAATCCTACATATGTAGGGGAACCAGAGGTCACCTTATACTGTACATCAGTAGGGGACATTAGAAGGAGAGCAGAGGTTACCTTTAATTCTACATTTTTAAAAGGACCAGAGGTCACCTTATACTGTACATCAGTTGGGGGACTAGAGATAACTGATATTGTATATCAGTAGGAGGACCAGGAGTCACCTTACATTGTACATCAGTTGGGGGACCAGAGGCAACCTTATACTGTACATCAGCAGGGGGATCAGGAGTCACCTTTTATTATACATCAGTAGGGGGACCAGAAGTCACTATATACTGTACATCAGTAGTAGAGCGGAGGTCACCTTTAATTCTACATATGTAGGGGGACCAGAGGTCACCTTATACTGTTACCTTATACTGTTGTACATCATTAGGAGGACCAGGAGTAACCTTATATTGTACATCAGTTGGGGGACCAGATGCAACCTTATATTGTACATTAGCTATAGTAGGGGGACTAGATGTCACCTTATTTTGTACATCAGTAGGGGACATCAGAAGGGGGAGCAGAGGTCACCTTATATTGTACATAAGAAGGGGGAGCAGAGGTCACCTTATATTGTACAGCAGTAGGGTTTCCAGAGGTCACCTCAAATTGTACATCAATAGGGGGGCCAGGAGTCACTTTATATTGTACATCATTTGGGGGATCAGTAGGGGGACCTGTGGTCATCTTATATTGAACATCAGTAGGGGACCAGAGGACATCTAATATTATACTTTAAATCAATAGGGGGACCAGAGAGCACCTTATATTGTACATCAGTAGGGGGCATCAGTAGGGGGACTAGAGGTCACCTTATATATTGTTCATCAGTAGGGGACCTGTGGTCACCTTACATTGAACATCAGTAGGGGACCACTTATATTGTATATCAATAGGGGGACCAGAGGTAACCTTATATTGTACATCAGTAGGGGGACCAGAGGACACCATATATCGTACATTGGTAGGGGGACTAGGGGTCACCTTATATTGTACATCAGTACGGGGACTAGATGACACCTTATAATGTACATCAGTAGGGGGACCAGAGGGCACCTTATATTGTACATCAGTAGGGGGACCAGAGGACACTTTATATTGTACATCAGTAGGGGGACCAGAGGACACCTAATATTACACTTTAGATCAATAAGGGGACCAGAGGGCACCTTACAGTAGGGGACATCAGTAGAGGGACTAGAGGTAACCCTATATTGTATATCAATAGGGGGACCAGAGGTAACCTTATATTGTATATCAGTAGGGGGACCAGAGGACACCATATATCGTACATTGGAAGGGGGACTAGGGGTCACCTTATATTGTACATCAGTAGGGGACTAGAGGACACCTTATTATGTACATCGGTTGTTGAACCAGGGGACATCTTTTATTGTACACCAGTAGGGAGACCTGGGGACATCTTATATTGTACATGAGTAGGGGGACCAAGGGTCACCTTATATTGTACATCAGTAGGGAGACCAGAGGACACCTTATATTATTCATCAGCAGGGGGACCAGGGTCATCTTATATTGTACATCAGTACGGGGACCATAGGACTTCTTATATTGTACAACAGCAGGGTGACCAGGGTACATCTTATATTGTTCATAAGTTGGGGACATCAGTAGGGGGACCAGAGGACACCTTATATTATTCATCAGTAGGGGGACTAGGGGTTTCTTATTATGTACACCAGTAGGGTGAACAGAGGTCACCTTATATTGTACATCAGTAGTGGGACCATAGCACACCTTTTATGTATATCAGTAGGGGGACCAGGGGTCACCATATATTTTACAAAAGTAGGGGGACCAGGGGTCACCTTATAAAGTACAACAGTAGGGGGCCAGGGTTTACCTTATATTATACAACATTAGGAGGACGAAAGGACACCTTATATTGTACATCAGTAGGAGATAACAGTAGGGGGACCAGAGGTCACCTTTTATTGTACATCAGTAGGGAGACAGAGCCTTCAGTTCAATTTTAACGTTCGTTACTGGGTGGACCAGAAGAAAACTAATATTGTACAACAATAAGTTGACCAAAGGTCACCTTATATGTTATTTCATTATAGAGACTTATGGTCATCTTTATATTGTACAACAGAAAGGGGACCATAGGTCACCTTATACTGTACAAAAGCAGACGTCAGATTATATTGTACATCATAAGGGGAAACGGAGGTCACCTTATACATCAATAGGGGGTCAGAGGGCACCCTATGTTGTAGATCATTATGAGGACCTTAGGTCACTCTATATTTTACATCACAAGGGGGACCAGAGGTCACCTTGTATTGTACATAAATAAGGAGACCAGTGGTCCCCTTTGTTGTACATTTTTAAAGAAATCAGACATAAAAAATATTATATGAATGCAGAGAGATAAAGCATCAACGATTCTAGACTCGTCTTAACCAACAGACACCTAAAAAGAAAACAAGGGCGGACCAGTGGGTACAGATAAAATGCATATTAACGAGATGCTAGACGTTCACTTAAGAACACGACAAGAGGCCTATGGATCTTATAGGTCATTTGAACATCTTGTAAAACTTTAAAACTTTCATTTCAAATAAGCGGTAATAATTAGCAAGAATAAGTAGTGCTTATTGACCACAAAAACCCTCATCCTGAGGACATACATTTCACAATTTTGAAAAAAGAACAAATTTCAAAGCATTAATTCAATTACAGTATTGTCTACAAATGACATGGTACCCATGAGCCAGGGTCCTTGAAATTTATAATTCTGGAAGACACTCCCTTGCTTATCATAACTATATGTAGTTAGTTTAATTAATATCCAGGAGCAGAGAGGAAGATTTTTTAAAGTATTAAGGAGGCTGGGGAGTCAACAGATTAACCACAAATTAACCATCAGATATAACTTATTTTTTTAGATACGGTATCATAAGCTGTCAACTATCATTTGGCAAAGAAAAAAAAATCATACATTTTAGTTTTTAAATTTGATCATTTTTGTATATCTTTATATGGAGCTCTTCTTTTAAAGGAGATCAAAATAGTCTGAAAATGGCTGCCACCCCTCAGCCTCTTTAATGAATATAAACTTTACAGTTTATATAGCCCCAGCGTAACACCGGAACCTTTGACCTTTGGGTCACGAATTTCAAAACTTTGGAGAGAATACCCTTCCTCATCACAACTTTGCATGTAGTTAGTTTGTTTAATATCCAGGGGCAGAGGGAAATATTTTCAAAGAATAAATGCATTTCATAATTATTATTATTGTCGTTATTGGTATTTCCTGTGTGAACAGAATGGTGGATATGTGTGGTTTTTATGTCACGTGACATGGTCATATAAATAGCAGGTACGTGCTTAAAAAGTTACTCTACCGCTCGTACAGAACGTGTAAGGAATAGAAACCATTAAATTAGGCACACACACATATTATATGTACGTATATAAGTATTATTTAATGATTAAAAATAAAGTGTGTTGAAATGAATACAAATGTGTTAAATTTGTAAAAAACGTTCTGACGAGCAGCATTCCATACATATGAGTTGATTATTCTTTCAATACAGAAGAAAAAGTATAATCAATTTATATTCGGACAGACGAAGTGAGAGAGATTATAAATTAATATAAATTTTATAGCCCTGTCCTAACCCAAGGGCCCCTGACCCTGGGACAATGAATTTCACAATTTTGGTATGGAGTCAATGCTTATGATAATTATGCCAACAGTTCGACGGCTTGATGTTAATGAGTAAAGAAGATTTTTAAAGATTTCATCAATTGTAGTAATTACGCCCAAACATTCTTGCCTTAGGGGGTGGAGGGCAGGGACCATGAATTAAAAAAAATTTCCCTTTCACCCATAGATGCTTTATGCCAAAATTGGTTGTAAATGGTTGAGGGATTACAGAGAAAAGCTGAAAATGTTCAAATGTTAACGCACAATGCACAGCGCACGACGCCAGAAAAAAAATGATAGCAATAAGTCACATGCGTTGATTCAGGTGACCAAATAAGGAGTTCTTTGGTCTCAATATTTATGTAAAATATTAGGTGTCTTCTGGTCTCCCTGTTGACTTACAATATAATATTATAAGATGACCTCTGGTCTTATTGAATATAAAGTGTCTTCCGGTTTCTTCATAGTCGTTTAAAATAGTGTTATCATTAGTTTTTAATGATGTACAATATAATGTGACCTCTTGTCCCCTACTGATGTACAAATTACGAGGGCTGTTCAATAAATAATGTCCTGAACTGTATGACATACAATACTAAGCTTGAATTTATAACAATTGATGTGACTACTTTTCATCACATAGTTTAATTGTGAGAAGCTGGAAAGCAAGGGTATTCGAGACACTGCATTAAAAATGAATTGTAAAGAATCCATAAACTAAAGTAAAATTAAACCGTCCATTAAAGCTGCTGTAAAATTTGTTAAGAATCCCAAAGAAATACTCAATGAAATATGTAAAAATTTACTGCAATCAATGTTTGTTTTATAGACAATTTAGCAGGTGGATTTCACTGATAAAATGTATATAATGGGCATCAAAAATGAATACCGTACTTGCAAACAAAAATTAAACAAATAATGTACTGTTTGCCAAATTTCAGCAAATAATCACTAATGGTGTATGATTGAAAAGAAAAAGAAAAAGCTTCATGTATGATTCGAACTCTCTTCATAGCTCAGGTTTAGTCCAAGACCAACCGCTTTAACCACTACCGGTACGCTAGCTACGAAGTATATGCACTATTGACGTCTTTCAGTGTGATTTAAATGGACGGGTTTGTAACATTTCCATCATTTAAGCGTTCACGAAGAATGGAGACTTGACCGATTCATGTTCAAAATTCGTTTTTATAGCTTTATTAAACCCATTTCCACTAAATATGCTTAACTGTCAACTTTGAAATAAATATTATCAAATGATAAGTCGTTCAGAAAAATAAAATGATAAATTATTTTGAAGATGACATTACTGAGAACATGATTTTAGAAAAATATAGCTTTTTTGTGGATTTTGAAAATTGAAAAACATTTTGTCTCAGAGCGGGGGATTGTACACGCCTTATACGCCCTCTTTCAAAATACACATCATTTCGGGAGTAGTTCACACTGTTTTAAAAACGTTTGACAGAAAAAAAGCTTATTACTCAAAAGTAACCCTTTAAAAAATGAGTGAAAACGACTGCATATAAGAATATATGAACAATTATTTAAAATATCAGTAACTGTAGTTATCCACGTTTATTTGAATTTCAAACAGATAATGAAACTTGAATCTATTGCTTAAAACCATCAAAACAAATTTACAATAAGATGTACTTGACAAAAAAAGCAAAGGTCTAAGAAGAGCAGAGAATTGCAAGAGCACAAGGATAGATTTATAGGCAATTTTCTTAAATATGTGGTCTTATTGTTCAAATTCGTATTCGGGGATGCAGTTTAATTTCTGGAGGAATCTAGAAAACAATTTTTTGGCAAAAAATCAAAAGGTTAATGAGAATAAGGAATCCACAACATAATATTTTTTCCATGACAGCGTCCAAACCCGAAAGCCCTGAAGAGTTAAGGAGACTTGAGCATAAACAAAATTTAATGTTCATTCACGTTAACAATATTCGCTAGATCTTTCGCCTTTTGACTTGTTCCATTTGCCAAACTTGAGAAAACGCCTTTCAGAAGGAAGAAACAAGTCCAGGAAATCATAGAATCTGCAATAATCCAGTATACAAAGGTTCATATCAGAAATTGGATAAAAATGTTACTTACATGTGTTTTAATGAAAAGATAATTTTAGGTTAAATCATTATAACTAAATTATTGAAAAGCGACTTTTGTTTCTTTCCGAGCACCGAAGACATTATTAAACGACCCTTGTATAAGGTGACCTACCCATGTACAATTTCAGGTGTCCTCTGGTCCCCCAACTGATGTACAATATGAGGTGACCTCTAGTCCCCCTACTGATGTACAATATACGGTGACCTTTGGTCCCCCTACTGATGTGCAATATAAAGTTGCCTCTGATCCCCTTACTGATGTACAATACAAGGTGACATCTGGTCCCCCTTCTGATGTACAATTTGAGGTGACCACTGGAGTTTTATGAAGAGACAATCAACTACTGACTTTAACAATTTAAACAATGACTTACTCCATTACTTAAAATGTAAAAGTCAGCTGTCTAATGTAAAAGTAAGTCTCTTCATAAAACTCCATTAGTCCTCCTACTGATGTATAATATAAGGTGACCTCTGGTCCACTTAATGGTCCCCTACTGATGTACAATATGAGGTGACCTCTGGTCCCCCTACTGGTGTACAATATAAGGTGGCCTCTGGTCCTACTGATTCACAATATAAGGTGACCCCTGGTCCCCCTGCTGATGTACAATATAAAGTGTCCTTTGATCTCCTTACTCATGTGCAACATAAGGTGACCTCTGGTCCCCTTCTAATATTCAATTAAAGGTGACCTCTGGTCCCCCTACTGATATACATTAAAAAAATGGCCCCAGGTCCCCCTACTGATGTACAATATAAGATGTTCTCTGGTCCCCCTTCTGATTTTAAATATAAGATGACCCTGGTCCCCCTGCTGATATACAATATAAAATGGGCCTCTGGTCCCTCTACTTATGTACAATATAAGGTGACGTCTGGTCTCTCTTCTGATGTTAGATATAAGGTGACCTCTGGTCCCCCTTCTGTTGTTAGATATAAGGTGACCTCTGGTCCCCCTTACTGATGAACAATATAAGGTAGCCTCTGGTCCCCCTACCGATGCACAATATAAGGTGACCTCTGGTCCTCCTTCTGATGTACAATATAAGGTGACCCTTGGTCCCCCTGCTGATGTACAATATAAGGTGACCTCTGGTCATCCTACTGATGTTAAATATAAGGTGACCTCTGGTCCCCTTACTTATGTATAATATAAAGTAACCTCTGGTCCCCTTACTTATGTACAATATAAGCTGACCTCTGGTCCTTCTGCTGATGAACAATATAAGATGACCTCTGGTCCTACTACTGATGTACAATATTAGGTGTCCTCTGGTCCCCTTATTGATGTTCAATATAAGGTGACCTCTGATCCCTCTACTGATGTGCAGTAAAATATTAGGTGACTACTAGTCTCCGTACTCATGAAAAATATCGGGTGCCCTCTGGTCCCCGTACTGATGTACAATATAATGTGTCCTCTGGTCACCCTACTGATGTACAATATAAGGTGAACCCTGGTACAACAGCTGATGATCAATATAAAGTGACCTCTCATCCCCTTACTGATGTACAATATAAGGTGACCTCTAGTCCCCTTTCTTGTGTTAAATATAAGGTGTCCTCTGGTCCCGCTACAGATGTACAGTACAATATTAGGTGACCACTATTCCCCGAACAATATAAAATGACGTCTGGTCATCCTTCTGATGATAAATATAAGGTGACCTCTGGTCCCCCTACTGATGAACAATAAAAGGTGACCTAAGGTACCCCTGCTGATGTCCATATTTAACTTCTGGTCATCCTTGTGATGTTTAATCTAAGGTGACCTCTGGTCCCCCCTACTTTTGTACAATATAAAGTGACTTCTGGTTCCCCCTACTGATGTTCAATATAAGGTGAACTCTGTTTCTCCTACCGATGTACAATATCAGGTGTCCTCTGGTCCCCCTACTGATGTACAATATAAGGTGTCCTCTGGTTCCCTTATTGGTGTACAATATGAGGTGACCTCTGTCCCCTTTACTGATGTACAGTACAATATAAGGTGACCACTAGCCCCCGTATTAATGTAAAATATCGGGTGACCTCTGGTCCCCGTAATGATGTACAAAATAAGGTGTCCTCTGGTCCCCCTACTGATGTACAATAAAAGGTGACCCCTTTCCCCCCACTTATGTACAATATAAGGTGTCCTCTGGTCCCCCTACAGATGTATAGTATAAGGTGTCCTCTGGTCCCCCCTACTGATATACAAGAGAGGACCTCAGTTCCTTCTGCTGATGTACAATATAAGATGACCTCTGGTCCTACTACTAATGTAAAATATAAAGTGTCCTCTGGTCCCGCTACAGATGTACAGTACAATATTATGCGACCACTAGTCCCCGTACAATATAAAGGGACCTCTGGTCCTTCTGCTGATGTACAATATACGATGACTTTTGGTTTTACTACTGATGTACAATATAAGGTGACCTCTGGTCTCTCTACTGATGTACAGTACAATATTAGGTGATAAATAGTCCCCGTACTAATGTAAAATATCGGGTGACCTCTGGTCCCCGTATTGATGTACAATATAAGGTGTCCATTGGTCCCCCTACTGATGTATAGTATAAGGTGTCCCCCCCCCCACTGATGCACAATATAAGGTGCCCTCTGGTCTCCCTACTGATGTACAATATAAGGTGTCCTCTGTTCCCTCTACTTATGTACAGTACAATATTAGGTTACCTGTAGTCCCCCTACTGATGTACATTATTGGGTGACCTCTGGTCCCCCAAATGATTACGATTTAAGGTATCCCCAGGTCCCCCTATTATGTGCAATAAAAGATTACCTTTGGACCCCTATTGATTTAAAATGTAAGGTGACCTATGATCCCTCTGATGATGTACAATATAAGGTAACAACTGGTCTCCCTAATAATGTTAAATATAAGGTGGCCTCTGGTCCCCCTACTGATGTGCAATGTAAGGTGATCTATGGTCCCCCCTATTGATGTAAAATATTAGGTTACCTCTGGTCACCCTTTATTATTATATATATTAGAAAGTTTATCTTTATAAAGTTATAAATATGATTATTTTGGAGTAAGACAAAGAAAATTGTCTATCATATAAAATTCAATTAATATATATGGTGACCTAAAGTCTCCGTATTATCGATGAATTTACTTTTGTGCCTTTAATGCCTGGAGAGTTCCTAGAATGTTTTATTACTACGCAAAATGACGAACTATTTGCGGGGGACCCCAGGTCCTAGTTCAGCGTACGTTTTATCCTTCTGCGTTTTAAATAATGAAGGGAGATTTGTGTCAAGTCCATAGCAGCACTAAAGCTTGGTTTGATGTAAATATTTATCGATAGGAGTGCCATTCAAAACGTTTCACCCGTTCAGAGAACAATAAAATGCTGACGACTTTGTTGCAAAGTGACATGTTGGTGAGATAATTATGTATCCGTATTCAAAAGTAACTGTCTGTAATTGTAAATTATTTTCCTCCTACAGGTTTAAAACTGCCCATGGTAGCTATTGTCAGAGACATTGTTTAGGTTTCTGTCATAGCTTACAGTCTTAGCATCATTCTTCAGAAAAGGGTCGCTTATGCATCAGATGTAATGAATAAAATTATGGGAGAAGTTAAGTCCATTTGAGGAAGAAATAAACAATAGTCTTAAGAAATAAAATATTTCAAACTATTTAAAAAGAAGAATATACAAATATATACAGGCATGTAGTATCGTTTATGGCAGCCTGAAAAATTAGTTTACACTTAATTGAAAAAAATTCCACCCTACTCCTCAATACTCCTTGGGAGTACTCCCTGTCTGTTTTATAAAAGGAATTATTACTTTTATAGGTCTCGAGTATATTAATATTTTAGAATAATTTCTACCTAACACACATTAAAAACAAAAATAAAGATATATTAAAAGAGATTTAAAAAATTGATTTTTTAAAAAAAAATCTGTATTTTGTCCAACATCAAAAGATTTATTTCACTGCCCCCAACTGGTAGATGATGAAATAAACAATTAAAGGTTGTATTTTCCCCTTTGTAACCCTTATTTGTCCAGTGGCAAGAAGCCTGTTAGGAGAGCATAAACAAAGAAGCAAAAATTAATGTAGAAAAGTTGATAATGTATCCAAAATATAATTTTATTATTTTTTTATTTCCTCCTCCTAACGGACTTTTTCATTCAGATGTTTGTTAACCTAAAAATAAAAAAAATGCAGGCCTTAACAATGCTTTACTTTGTCTTGGTATTAAGATCAAGTTATTTTTTCTTCTTCTTTCCTTTGTGATATCTTTTTTATATTTGTTCAACGTATGCTTATTATATCCATTAAGAGTATGTATGCCAATATGTAGACATGTAGCAACAGTTGTTTTATCCACTGAAATTCTTCAAACTTTATCTTTGAATTTAATGATAAAATATAGGGAAAATTAGTTGATCTCCAAAAATTTTCAGGAAATGCGAAGGAAAGCACCTACTATGATTTTTTTTTTATTGAAAGTTGATCAGCAAATACATTTAGTATGAAAAACTATTGGTATTCAGGATTTTGAAGAAAATTGCTGATTTTTTTTATTTTAACTGTGCATCCGTGTCTTCTGATTACTAAATCATTTTATACTGATTTAATTTTAAATTTAATGAAAGCTTCACTTACAGACATTTTGAATAAACTATGAATTAAAGAGTTATCCTTCTTGACGACGAATCGGACTACCTTAAAAAAATACATAGGGTGACCAGTATGAAGTGCTCGATAAGGTTCTTTTTATATACGTATACAGACAATTGCCATTGTACAACGTTACCGCTTACTTTTCTCGGGTTTCCCCTATTAAAACTAGATCAAAGTTACTTTTAATTTCTTTTGTAATTAGTTATGAAAACACAGTGATATATAATTTTATCACTTTTTAAGAAAAACCATTGAATCTAAATTAACTAGTGTCAAATACTGTATGCGTAGCTCAGCATAATTATCACGCCGAGCTTGACCTAGTTTGTCACCTCAGGCAATTGACCGCTTATAATGAAAACAAATTACAAGAGGGCAATTATTTTAATCATATCTTTCACACTTTACATAGTTTGAATAATCTTACACATTGTAGATGGTCTGTATAAAAATTCAACGCTGCCTTTGTATCCCCGTGAATTCAAAGATACATAACTCTTGATTAAATATTTCGTCAAAATTAACACTCGTCAATTTTCGTAAACAAGAAATCGTCAATTTTTCAACTCGTCAATATAACCACGTTTATAGTACCCTTGACTTGGCAAACATGAGAATCACGATTCTACTTTCAGGCCGAAGTTTCCAAGAATTTCTTTTTTCTTCCTGGTGTAAAATTAAGAATTGACCGATCTGTCTGATAAGAATTTACATATAAAGAGTCCCATATGTAGATAAGGCTGATTAAAGTCTCCCTTTTCTTTCAGTTTATTGTGGCAAGTGCATTGTATTTTATATACTCTTAGGCCTAATTGCTGATACTTCTTGCAAAAGAGCAATATAAAACCTTCAATACTCTTTCATTTAAAAGAAAAAAAATCGCTTTTTAAAGTTTCAAATCGCTCATTTATTTATTTCACATATAAATATTAATTAGGGAATTTCATATGTACATTGTAATGCAGACTTTTTATCGAGTAATGAAAATGACTGGAATGACCATTATCTTCATTTCGGCAACGGTTCTGGCAGGTAAGTGGAATCCTCTCAAAAATTTTGTTTAGCATTTGATTTAGGTTGCGAATCAAAATGCATCAAACCAAAGGTGTCCAGATTTTATCTGTAAAGGCCTTCATTCCTATATTAACATGTAAATATAATCATGCAATTTGTTTAAAATTTAGAGAACTGAGATATAAAATAAGTAAAAATCTGATGTTCATCTATTTTTTTCTAAACGCTTTTGTGAAATGTTTAAAGTATTATTATTCATAGCATTTTTTATTTGAACTTAAGGTTTTATTAAGCCTAAATTATGCTTGATATGGCGTGATTGCTATGTAGAGGATCATTATTTTGTTCCCGGTATAGTTTTTTATTTTTTCAGTCTTATGGTCGTTGCTTACTAGTTTTCGAAAAAATAATTGACAAACCATAACAATTGATCTTTCCTTTGAGACAATAGTTTTAAATACGAAGTATAAAAGAAAGTTTGAGTTTTTGACTTTGTGTGCTTTAAAAGTCTAATAATTTCAAAAAGTTCTGAAATTAGCTTGAGTATGAGCCTGGTAAATAAAGCTCATAAAACATGAAATTATGTCATGAAAAAGATAAAATGGCGTCATTCAGTTCTATCAGAAAAGTCCCAAATTGACTTTGTTTTAGTTCTTTCCTTGGCTCTCCAACTTAGATTTTTGGATATGTTGTGTCCAATTATCTTAAAAAAAAAAAAACCACATTTCTCAAAATTGTTTTGTTAGATCCCTCCAATTATATCTTATATCCACGAGTTTTTCTACAGTTTTATAAGTGGTAAGATATTTAAATTGTACTAGAGTTATTGTTATTAATTTTATACTAGTATTTGTATTTTTAGTGAGTGGAAAAACCTTTAATAAGTGCGAACTGGCAAAGGAATTAGCAAGACACGGCGTAGCCCATGGTGATATTGCTAATTGTAAGTGAATATAATTAATTAACCATAGCAAAATGTTGTTTTTTTTTCTCAAAAAAGCAATGTCTGATTAACCAAGGAAATATCATTAGTTGTTTTTCTTAAGGAACATAATTAAATCCTTACTGAACTGCTAAATGTAAGTGAATTTTATGTTAAAAAAAATGGTTTGCCACCTAGTGGCGTTTGAAAAATTACCCACTTTGAAAATTTTTTTCAAAGTGCGTTAAATTTGGGACCAATTCAACGCACTTTGAAAAAATAAAATTTCTTTTCAAAAATGTGTATGGCTTGGTCAATATTCTTGAAAATTATAGGTATGAAAAATAATTGAACCTGTTAGATAACTCTTTGGTGATAAGGTCACTTCAGGATGTGAAAGCGATCGAGTGGTTTTGATTTTTCCATACTTTGAAAATTCTTTCTCTCTTAAATGCTTTTACTGTACTTTATTCTTTTTCCAGTTTGCATACATTTAATGTAAACTAAAAATTATTTAAAGTTTTCAACGTCACACCAGTTATGCAAATACATTTATTTGGGTGTAGCATAGGCATCGGTACCCGCGGGGGGTTAGTTACAAAAATGTTTTGCAAAGATATACATAATATAGGCATTAAGAATTGGGCCTTACATGGGGGGTCCACTTTCAATTTGCTACTGACGGCCGGCTATGTATAAGGAAAGAAAATGAGTCGGACTGAGCGACCTTCTATATACTCATCTTCTCCTTGTTAAATTTTCAATGAGACTAAATCAATACATGTAAATTAAAAAGTTTTTTCGGAAGATATATTTATTACAAATTGATTCTCTCTATTACTAAAATCTATCTAAGTCTAGAATTTTATATTTTTTTCAAAGTGCGTTAAATGTCCACATAGTAAAAAATGTTGATGTACATTCTTAACGCACTTTGAAAAAAAATTTCAAAGTGCGTTGATTTTGTCCCAATTTTAACGCACTTTGAAAAATTTTTTCTAAGTGCGTAATTTTTTCAAAGTGCGTTGCCACATGGCGTCCAATTGGATGAATATCAATTCAATGTAGTATTCATTATGATTATTAATGCTTTTTTTATTGTTTCCCGCATGGTGCAGTTATAGAGCGTCTGCTCTGGAGCCCTTGTATTAAATGAGCGACTGATTTCGGTAAAAACAGAACAAATTGTTTAACAAAATTTTAAATAGGCTTCACTAAAAACACATCAGTATTTGTAAAACCCTTTTGATATTCTTTATGTTCCTTTTATTTAGATGTCTGTATGGCAGAACATGAGTCGGGATTTAACACACACATAAGAAGTGCTGCAAATTCTGATGGAACACACGACCATGGAATTTTCCAGATAAATGATTTTTGGAATTGTGATCCTCAAATTGGACTTCCCACCATGAATGGCTGCAATCATCCCTGCTCGGGTACCGTATGGATATGGATATGCAGATTTTATTTGAAAAATGAAATATGTCAGAAAGGACAATATGCAACTAATATCAAGAAAGAATTATAATTCTAAAAATAATAACTCTATTTAAGTCATTCTCTGATAGATTTCAGAAATGACGATATATCTGATGACATCAGGTGTGTACAACAGCTGAAGAGAGAACATCATGGATTTGGATTTTCGTAAGTTTTAATGGATTTCTGGTAGTTTCACCCCCCCCCCCGAAAATTTCAAAACCTGCAGACTAGTTCTGTACATGTAAGACATAACTGTACTCTTTCCATTTGAGTGGATGTTTTCAACATTTTTAATTAAGCTAAGTTTGAATAAAAAAATTCTAACCATCTACTAAATCAGATGATTGCTTCACGTTATACATGTTCATGTACAAGCCGATCTACAAAATCATTACTCATCAAGTATTATAGATATTGAATTACATAGGCATAATACATGTAAACTGACATTCTTAGCTCACCTCAACGAAGTTATGGGGAGCTTATGTGATACCCTCGGAGCACAGGCACTTGTTTCGGGAATAAATTTTTAACCCTAGTATAATTATACTATGGGTAAAAGTATTATTTCCCGAAACAAGTGTCTGTGTCTCGGAGACGGCCTCGATGTCGTGCCGGCGTCCTTGGTTGAGGTTTTTGGTGCAGTTTTATTTTTAAGTACTTCTATGCCCTTCATTGATTCGACATGCATGGAAGATGCTTTGAGTGTGTTTCATTGTACCAGATAAGGTTTCAAATGCTGCAATTTCAGCAAAGGAATGACCAGGTTAATGATTTTGAAGCAGGTTAGGGTTTTTGATGCAGTTTAAAGTTTTTGCTGTAGGTCTTATTACGAAGTAACTATACGCCCCCTTGCTCACCAAACCTGCATGAATGATAGTTTTTACTTCGGATGCTGGGTCTAACCTTTATCTTCCGGATGATTTTTTGGTGCAGGTCTCTTTTTCAAGTAACTTTGAGCCCATGATGACCAAACTTGCATGGATGATAATCTAAGAATATACACTAATAGACTTGCTTCGGATGCAGAATCCTATATTAACCAAACTTGCATGGATGATGCATCAAGGGAGGAACACTCTCAAACTTGCTTTAGATGCTGAATTTGAATTACATTTTCTTGAATGGCGACTAGTTTGAAGTTCTTGGATAAGTGTATTACTAAGTAATTGCGAGCCGTTTCAGTTCAAAATTGCATAAATTTTGCATTTTGGTATGTAAACTTCTAGATTCTTACTTTAATGTGTTACTTTGCCCTATTTAACAACAAGGTGAGCTATGTAATCTCAGATTACCTTTGTTTTATGTTCTTTTTTGCAGGCATTTCTCTTGAAGAGATTATCAAAAATAATTTAAAAGCTTCAATATTTTTACTGTCTCAATAATAAATACTTTTCTTTTTTATTGATCTTCTTTTATAAATTGTTAAAAAAAATCGGAAAATTAGAAAAAAAATTAACCGAAGTTAAATTCATAACACTTATTAAAATAATACAGTTATTTAATTAATTCTTTTTATTCTTCTTCAGTTATGCCTGGAGAGACTACTGTCAGCACATAGACTCGAACTATCTCAGAGGATGCTCTTATTAAGAGGATTTCATCTATCACTCCTCTGAAATATATTTATGTCAAATACTGTACCTAGAATATGTTCTGAAAAAGTATAACTTTTATCAATCCAACATTCTGAAAGAAATGCAATATCATACTTTCGAATAACTTCAACAATATTCTTATCATAAATCTATCTTATTTACAATCGACCTTTTCACATTCGCGGGCACTTGGGGGCTGCCCCCCCCCCCCCTCTTTATTTTTTCTTCTTTTTTGTCAATCTGGGATGTCGACACACCTTTTCTTCTATTTTGGTAGTCTAATAAGCATCTCTTGATATCGATAATGAAACCCTTTTGTCTTTATCAGCAGTTTTTAAATATATCGTTTTCGACTGATGGACTCTCCATGACCCCCCCCCCCTCCTATTCCCCCGGTCAGTTGGCCTGTTCAAGCACAGCATCGATATATGCCTGATATTTGAAATCGTGCGACATTTGGTCTTAATTTACCTCTTTGAAATCTGACAAATCTTTGTACGAATGTATACGAATGTATAGATGTCCCTGGAATCTCAACAACACAAACAAATAGCTCTTGATTGGCCATTATCGTCATATCTCTTTAAGACATTCAAATATGAAACAGATGTAACAGGCTGTTTCGGTGTCTTTTATTTCGAGTTCACTGGAATGTTTCTAGTCGACGTTTGAATGGAAGAAACAATTGTTAATTGATGAAACAGTGAAAAGAGGACGAAATATCTGAATGTCGAATTGAAGGCCATAGCAAATGGTTTCTTTTCATGTATTGAAGATATTGAATAAAATAAAAAAAACCACAGTTCAGCAAATGAAAAAACACAATTAGCACCCATTTTAAATTCAATTTTCAATTAACAATAGTTACTTCCATTCATAAGTCTAGTCTTACTGAACTTAAAGATAAAAGATACTACAGGGTCTGATACAACTGTTTCTTATTTTGAATATTTTACTACAAAAAGACGCTAACGGTTAAAACTTTATGAAGGATATGAAGAAAACGAACAGTATTCAATATCAAAGTCCATAAAACAATACAAAACAGGAGCAGAGCAAACACGGACCTCCAAAACATCAGAAGTGGGATCAGATGCCATGGAGGAGTCAGCATCCCCTGCTGACCTGTCACACCCGCCGTGTGCTCCTTGTCATGATCGGGAAATAACGGAATAATCCGTTATCAATTCAGTGTATAGATAATGGACTAACAATTAGTTTGACAAACGTCAGTCAGCATTTGACTCAATAATAAATTGAATTTGCTGAAAAGGTCAATGTATCGACCATAAGACTTACGAAATTATGACTTTAATCGAGACTGCTGATATTCTTGTTTCGTCGACTTGTTTGTCAATGATTTACCTCGTTTTAGAAATTGTTAATACATAGAGCATGCTCTTGCGTATCGAATCAACTGAGAGACATAAACTCCGTATGCAGGTGATGAAGGCATATTGCTGTATAAGTAAGGGAAGTTGACTATATATATATATATTGAAAAGTTAAAATCTTCACGTTTATCACAGAGCATGGTTCTTAGATTACCATTAATTAACGTGTTTTTCAAGTAAAATATCCAAGTATGAAACAGATGTGTCAGACTCTGTGGTATCTTTTATCTCAAGCTCACCGGGATATATCGTATCGACAAAAGAATGGAAATAACCATTGTAATAGCATCAAAAAGTTTTTCTAAAAGCTTACATGGATTATCAAAACCGATAATTCTTTTCAATTTTAACCATGCTTTTCTAGCCTTTTCAATAAGCAAAGCTGTTGCTGAATTAAACTTCCTATTATATATCATCATAATACCTAAATAGCAGTATTTTGATACTATTTGTGTAATAATAATAAGTCGAAGAATATTCTGGTTTCATAATTTATATGTCAACAATTATTGGTTCTTAAATTAATATAAAACATACAATAACAGTAGAATGGTACAATAAAATATAATAGTAGATATACATATGAATCATTATTCAAATAGTGTCATAAATAAATATTTCACTCTATGGAATTTAATACACTTTACATGTATAAAGGGCAACAACTCTTACAAGCTTAATCTTTAAAATTGCTTTCCACAATCGTGAAGAGTTATCGTTCATATATATCCAAAATAATAAAACCGTAATGCATACCGGTTTATGGAACCAAGTCCATCTGACATACTGCATGGGGCTTTTCAGATTTGGTGTTACACTATATTAATAATAAATACATTCCTAAAGATATGCTCTTTACAATAACTCTGTATTTACACCAAAATATTTCTTATGAAAATATTTACTTATATCTTACTATATTAAACTTATAATAGAAATATCAGATTTATACACATCTGATCTCATCATAAGTATAAAATATTATATACACATAACTTAAATTAACAAGTGTCATATTATTAGTTTCTCATGTATATCATATTCTAACTAATTAATATAGATGAAAATGTTAAAATATTAGTACTTACATGTCTGTGTCTTGTCCAGAAAATGTCAGGAATATAAATAATGCAGATTTCATATATTTCAGTAATTCACCAGATTTAGCTTTCTACATGTCTAAGACTCTGAGATCTTTCAAACTGAGTAATAATCACTCTGGACAATGTAAAACCCCTTAGTAGTAATAGAAAGACTTTAGATTTTAATTTATTTAACTATCTTAAATTTATTTTATTTATTTATCATTTATCAAATTACTTACTAAAATATACATCTACTACATTTGTATTGTATTGCCATTAAAACTAAATTCATTCCCTTGAGGGCAGCTGAGGCTTGCCATTTGAGTTAAATGTCATTACTTTCGATTTATCTACATTAACCTGTAGTTTCCGGTTTGAACAATAGTTAATAGTACTGAGAATATCAAGACTGGTTTGTAAACCACTTTTGCTTTCAGAGAATATTGCAATATCATCAGCATATTACAGACAATTTACATGAATATTATTTACCTGCATAGGATCACATTTTCCATTTTTTAAGTCATTGACAATACATGTACCATCAATAAATACATTAAAAAGTGTGGGGCTTAAGACATCCCCTTGTTTGACAGCACACTCAGCATTCTCAGAATTGAAAACATCACTAAATCCATCAGAAAATTTAATTCTACTCATAACATTGCATTTCTATGCATAGAAAATAAAATAAAACATAATATATACTTGACATAAATTAATTATAATTCTGTTCTAGTACATAAAGTCCAGGTATATATCTTCATGGTTGAACTGCGTATTGTAACGTTCTTACAATGTACAAATGATAAATGATTGAGTTCGCTTAGGTTTCCTTCCTAAGAATTACGTTATAATATAGAATCAAGCAAACTTACGTCAACTTCCTGCAGACGAAACAATGACAATGACAAATATAAAATCTGGATTGGCAAAAATAGACAAACTCGTGTTATAATATATTTTTCCTCGGTCCTACCTGGATAATGATTAGCATACAAATATGAACTTAACGACAACGAATTATAAGAAAAGAATCAACCACAATTAAACCAATAATCAGATATAAAGTTATGACACTGTAGTTGCAGACTGAGTGGTTTAACCAACAATCCTGTTGTTTCCCGACACAGTCTGCAACTACCTAAAAAAAAACACACCCTAAAAGTCACAGAGACACCTTTTATTAAAAGTCACCAAGACACTATTTTAAGTCACCAAGACACTATAGTCACTGAGACACACTATTAAGGAACTAGGTTCCTGAGCTGAGTGGTTTAACTAACAATTCTGTTGTTTCCCGACACAGCCCAAGAACCTAGCCCGAGAGGTGTTACTCAAACGATGAGTAACGACCAAGTAACCAAATACTTCATGGGTGTCTGTATTTATACTCTTTCTAATTCCTAATGATTGGTTGATGATTCTGAAACTCTGATTGGTTAAAATATCAAGCCCTGATTGGTTAAATATAAAATGATTCGATTGGTCGATTTCACAAGCATTTCAATCCACCATCAATATTCTATATCATTACATTACCCACGCCTTCGAAAAAAATTATGCGTCCTCGCATAGGTAAACAAGAGTATAACAAAATAAAAAACATTGAACTTTAAAACTGCAGTAGTATTTCCTACCCAACTCATTTTAATTTACATTTTCAGAAAGAGACATAATCACTAAGGTAGGCTGGTCTGCTTCTCTTTCGTTTGCCATCTGCCTGAAAACACTCCTTTTCATATGTTTCCTCAGCATCTTCAGGAATGTACAATTTAACATCTTTCTGCAATCCTGGCCAATAGTATTTACATTTTATCTTCGCCAATGTTTTCCTTATCCCAAGATGTGCAGAAGTCCTTTCATCATGGAACTGTCCTAATACTGTTCGTCTTTCACTGTATGGCACAACAGCTTGCAAAGAAATTTTGCCATTTTCGTGCTTTTTCTTTCGGAAAAGCATTCCATTCTCTAATACCAGAGCATCCCACTGAGAACATAGAGACTTAATGAAGTTGCTATGACCAGAAATCGCTGATGACTCTGGCTTTACACCTTTTTCAACCCATTTGATCAGTTGATTTATGTCTCGGTCCTCGTTTTGTTTGGTTTTCAAAGACAACTTATCCGTATGTGTTGCGCTACTTATGGTATTAACTATACTTTCAGAAGATGTACAACATGCTTTTCTGCAAGGTAAACGGCTGAGCGCATCGGCATTTGCATGCTTATTCCCTGGTCTGTGTTCAATGGTCATTTGAAAATTGCTCAGTGATTCAAACCATCGAGCAAGCTGGCCTTCTGGATTCTTGCTGTTCATTAGCCATTTCAAAGAACTGTGATCTGTTCTGACTAAAAACTGCTTGCCATACAAGTAGTGTTTGTAATACTTTGTGAAGTAGACAACAGCCAACAGCTCCTTTCTTGTGACGCAATATTTCCGTTCTGCTTTTGATAAGGTTCTGCTTCCAAAAGCAATTACTCTTTCTACTCCGTTTTGTGTCTGTGAAAGAACTGCCCCTATTGCTACGTCGCTAGCATCTGTATCCAAAATAAATGACTGTGTAAAGTCAGGATGGGCAAGAATTGGTGCGGAGATAAGTGCATGTCGAAGGGAGTCAAAGGATGCTTGACAATCATCTGTCCATTTGAAATTTGATCCCTTCTCAGTCAATTTGTTCAGTGGCTTTGCCTTTGCTGCGAAGTTGTGTATAAAACGTCTGTAGTAGCTGCAAAGACCTAAAAAGCTTTTAACCTCTGTTAGATTAGTAGGCACAGACAAATTTTGTACTGCAGAAATTTTTGAAGGATCTGTGCTTACTCCTTCCTCTGATACCACATGTCCGAGAAATTCAACAGTCTTATGAAACAAGTGACACTTTCTTGCTTTCAGTTTCAGGTTAGCAGATGACAGTCTATCAAATACCTGTGTAAGATTTTCTAACATGTTGGTAAACGATGTTCCGATAACAATGATGTCATCTAGGTACACCAAACATATTTGCCATTGCAAGCCACTCAAAACAGTTTCCATTAGCCTTTCGAAGGTTGCCGGGGCATTGCAAAGGCCAAACGGCATAACATTAAAATGGTATAAACCACGTTTAGTTGCAAATGCCGTTTTTAGTTTATCTGAGTCATCCATGCTAACTTGCCAATACCCGGAGCACAAGTCGAGGGTTGAGAACCACTTTGCTCCGGCAAGACTGTCTAACGAGTCGTCGATGCGTGGAAGTGGGTAGGCGTCTTTGACTGTAGCTGCATTTAAACGCCTGTAATCCACACAAAATCGCAAAGAACCATCTTTCTTTTTGGCTAAAACGACTCCCGATGCCCATGGACTATTCGATTTCTCTATGATTTTTCTGTCTAGCATGTCATCTAATTGCTTGTTCATCTCATCCTGTAAATGATGTGGAATTCTCCTGGGAGGTTCTTTCAATGGGCGTGCATCCTTCGTATCAATCGTGTGTTTGACCAGTGAAGTACGTCCCAAGTCTCTGTCTGACCTCGCAAATATATCTGCATACCTAGCCAAAAACTTCTGTAATTGAGGTATTTCACCACCATTTAGATTAACTTTAGATCTCACAAACAGATCCTGCAGATGAGATGGCAGATCTTTGCATGGCTTGTTTACAGTAGAGGTTGGTTCAAAAACATTGTCAACTGAACTCATATTTGCAATAAATGTACCTGGATACACTGTTTGATGTTCATGGGATGGATTCATCATTCGAACTGGTATTTCTCCATCTTTTACATATCCAACTGATCTTGCTATTAACGCTTTTCCTGATTTAAGGAACTTCTCCGATGGTTCTATCATACCTAAAACTTCTTTCATGTCGTAGGATTTTGACGGCATTGAGACCTTACAATAAGTCACTATCTCACTTCTGGCAGGAACGACAATCATCTCTTTCGAGTTAATTCTAAAGCAACCAATTTTGCCAAAGAAATCAACTTTGTAAACTTTGTCGTTAACCTTAAAATACCCATTAACTATGTCTATCGTACAATTGTATTTCTTCATAAAGTCAAGTCCAATGACTCCATCAAGAGAAAAATCTGCTACGATGACATCTTGGCTATAAAAACTCTCACCCAGATTAATGCAAATGCTAGTTTTTCCTTTCACAGTTAAGTCGGTCCCACATGCGGAAGAGACTATTTGATCGGTTTTGTACAAAACTGGTTTGTTTTGTATAGCCTCATAAACTTTACTTGACAGTACTGATAGTGTTGCTCCCGTGTCAACAAGCAAATTCGCTTCAATTCCCTGTATGGTAGCTTTTACGTACATTCCAGCTTCAGGGTCATTCTGGTTTACCCCAACTTGAGCTTTGTAAGACGTGATGCATTTGAATGTGTTTTGTACAGGATGTTTCTTTGTACTATATGAGTATTTCTTTTGTGATGATGCGTTTTGTTGAGTTCTATAACCTTGTGGACAGTCATATCGGAAATGATTTGGAGATCCACACAAATAGCAGCGTCTGTTGCTGGTAGCTCCAGGTTTCTTTTTGTATACAACGTCCTGGGAATTCTTTGCTTTCATGTCATTAACTTCCTTACGAAGTTTTCTTATTTCATCCTTCAGCTCTACCAATATACTTGTACTGATCTGATCAGATATGGTTTTCTTGTTTCCCTCAGTTTTCTCTGACTGCATTGGTCGCAAGTGGGTTTGTTTTTCTAACATTTTACGATCAGATTTAACAAATGCTTCCAATTCGACAGCATGTCGAATAGCATCATTGAGGTTTAATGGCCTTGCCTGTTTGATTCTCAATCTCATGTCAGCATCTAGGAGAGCATCAATAAACTGTTCTTTTGCCAGTGTTTCTTGTACATCTCTTGGCGCCGTTGGGTATGCCAAGCTTGTGAGTCTTCTTATGGATTGTCCCAGTTCTGGTAAAGTTTCCGTTGCTCGTTGTCGGCGTTCTCGCAGCTGGGTCCTATACAAGTCATTTTGATTCGAGGGTGCAAATCTCTCCTCTAATGCATTCACAAGTAAGACATAGTCATGCTTGTGTGTGTTAGGCAAATTCCCCAATATACCCTGAGCCTGTCCTCTCAAGGAAACTGCTAAATATAAACCTTTCTCTAGATCCGTCCACTTGTTCAACATGGCACATGCATCAAAATGGGAACGATAATCTAACCAGGATCCCGTACCATCAAATGTTGCAGGTTTTATATGGGTCTGTGGTCTTTTCTCTGTTGCCGTTATGATATCGGTCTCTGTATCTTGTCTACAAAATCGACGATCTTTTCGGCGATTAGTAATGTTTGACTCTGTTGCACTTCCAGAGACTGGTGTTGACATTAAATAACCAGGTCTTTTGCCCTCATCGGAAGGAACACTACTTGTACCAAACAACATTTCATCTTCCCAAGAAACTTTTCCTATGGGATGCTTTTTCGGTTTAACATCACCGTGAAAGTCTATATCTGAAAATCTCCCTGATGCAAAACCTGAATCTTTCGATTTCGTATCTGATCGAACATCTGGGGTACTTGTTTTATTAGCACTTGTATCCTTGGCTAAACTAGCATTGTGAATGCTTAGACTGTCATTTTTCAACTCTTGTAACTTCTGCTCTATGAATGTTATTTCTTTGTCAATGTCGATAATGTACAAAATATAAACGTAATATTCCTAAAACCGCTGCCACCAAATTTGTAACGTTCTTACAATGTACAAATGATAAATGATTGAGTTCGCTTAGGTTTCCTTCCTAAGAATTACGTTATAATATAGAATCAAGCAAACTTACGTCAACTTCCTGCAGACGAAACAATGACAATGACAAATATAAAATCTGGATTGGCAAAAATAGACAAACTCGTGTTATAATATATTTTTCCTCGGTCCTACCTGGATAATGATTAGCATACAAATATGAACTTAACGACAACGAATTATAAGAAAAGAATCAACCACAATTAAACCAATAATCAGATATAAAGTTATGACACTGTAGTTGCAGACTGAGTGGTTTAACCAACAATCCTGTTGTTTCCCGACACAGTCTGCAACTACCTAAAAAAAAACACACCCTAAAAGTCACAGAGACACCTTTTATTAAAAGTCACCAAGACACTATTTTAAGTCACCAAGACACTATAGTCACTGAGACACACTATTAAGGAACTAGGTTCCTGAGCTGAGTGGTTTAACTAACAATTCTGTTGTTTCCCGACACAGCCCAAGAACCTAGCCCGAGAGGTGTTACTCAAACGATGAGTAACGACCAAGTAACCAAATACTTCATGGGTGTCTGTATTTATACTCTTTCTAATTCCTAATGATTGGTTGATGATTCTGAAACTCTGATTGGTTAAAATATCAAGCCCTGATTGGTTAAATATAAAATGATTCGATTGGTCGATTTCACAAGCATTTCAATCCACCATCAATATTCTATATCATTACAGTATCCTGGAATTAATATTATATATGATACCTCCGGTCTTCAGAAACGATACCGTCCATTTTCATTTACTTATGATTCGTTATATTTGTCGAGTTCAGTTGTCGATGTTGGTTGGAATCGTTGCTCTCCGTACTTTCAGTACTTTGATTGATGGACTGACAAAGTTGTAACATTTTCTCTTATTTCTACGCTATTTTTCAGCATTGTATTAATTACATGATAATATTTTTCATATTTGGGTTTTATTCTTTTATATTTAATCAAAAATCTAGTTTGATAAGATGTTTTCTAATCGGAATTTAATTTTCTTCCGTTTATTTTTAATTTTAGTTTTTCATGAGACGCCATTTTCCTTTTGTTCAGGAAATAAGAGGTAGGACAGAGGTCTGACAAAATCAAGTTGGTGCGAATCATATTGTGTAATTTATAATGCATAATGTAAAAGGATGTCTGAGAGTGTAATCTAAATTGAATACGGATTAAATGCATAGTTATGCAGATGTAAAATATAGGCCCAACCGCAGGCTTGTGTTTCTCGAAATCGATTTTTTGCCTTTCATTGTTTTTCTAACCATTATGAATTGTTTACAGAAAGGAAATTAAAATTAACACTTTGTATAGAAGTATGGTGTAATGATACTGTATATATAAACATATTGTCTGAAAGATGTAACCTTTCAACATGTTCAAATTGAAAACTGAGAAAGGTAAACCTAATGACTGATCATTGAAATGAAGGGAGATCACTCTTGTTTTTCCCCTCAGATAATGGCATTGCCAAACTTCCGCAGTATTCAGCAGACGCCGC
>NW_026926475.1:0-28081 GCF_032062105.1 Saccostrea cuccullata | reverse complement strand
ATTGTAAACAATGGTTGCAACGCCCGAAGCAAGTTACGTATCTGAATCTGAGCAGGAAAACAATTATTCAAACCTATTTCAGGATTATTTTTTAATATTTGGACGTCTTACACATAACGAAACTCGTAAAGGAAACACGGAGGTTACGAACAGTAATCGGGAGATTTTTTTTTATTTTCAACAATGGAAGATCGCAAATGATAATGATGTCGTCATATCTATTCAAATCCCGACTATACAATAAAACGATTTTTGAGTCTTTTGTTGTTGAATATGGTTTGTTATTTACCAGAAAAATATCCATATTGACCGAGGCGAATCACTTATAGTATTAAGTGATTTGGAGATAAGAACATGTTGATATTTATTTGATTACTGAGCAATTTTGACCTAATTTGTGCATCCCAGCATGCCTCAAGCGTAATGGCTGCGCCTATTGGGTACACGTGAGTTCGGGTCACATTTTGTTATTTTACTATGTAATTCAATTTCTGTCAAGCAAGATTAAACCTATTAGTTAGAAAGAATAACTACAGCATTGATCATCTATGTTCATGTCCATAAGGAAAACCATATCTAAGTCATCAATCTTGATTGCATTGTGTCACAATAAGTCAATAAAACCATATCTAAGTCATCAATCTTGATTGCATTGTGTCACAATAAGTCAATAAAACCATTTATTTTAATGCAATAAGTATTTTGATACCCCGGTTACCCATCAACTGGTTAAGTTCTTTCCATAATCCTTTCAAAGCTAGAACACCTTATCTTAATTATCCTCCTTCAATGAGTAAAAAGTCTGTAAAACAGTTTGTCGTGTGTTGCCACCTTTGTGACGTTTAATAATTTGTTTGAAATTCTCAAAAGTATTATTAATACTTACATATAATTTTTAGCAGACACAAGATATCAAGATGAGAAATAAAACCAATTTTGTAAAGGGAGATAATCCAAATTTACAGTAATTTCCACTTAGATTTAACAGAAAAATCATGAAAATGGGTCTGAAAACGCTAAAACATAAATTTAAAAAACAAACAAATGGCGGAGGCGGGGTGGCAGGAGGTAAATAACAAACTTTGAAACAACGTCCGTCCTCCAAGGATGTAGATGGGAGAAAAGGCAGAGTAACGCACCGCGTGGTCAGAATTTCATTTGTTAAATTTTGATTGGTCAGATTTTGATTGGTCAATCTCTGCCTCTCCTACCACGGTAAGACATGGAACAAAATTAACATTACAAAGCACAGCTATACAGTATTTCAGACTTTCACATTCAAGGAGGACACTTATTGATTACAATTAATTTTTTTAAGTAAACTTAAATTTATTTATTTTAATGCAATAAGTATTTTGATACCCCGGTTACCCATCAACTGGTTAAGTTCTTTCCATAATCCTTTCAAAGCTAGAACACCTTATCTTAATTATCCTCCTTCAATGAGTAAAAAGTCTGTAAAACAGTTTGTCGTGTGTTGCCACCTTTGTGACGTTTAATAATTTGTTTGAAATTCTCAAAAGTATTATTAATACTGACATATAATTTTTAGCAGACACAAGATATCAATATGAGAAATAAAACCAATTTTGTAAAGGGAGATAATCCAAATTTACAGTAATTACCACTTAGATTTAACAGAAAAATCATGAAAATGGGTCTGAAAACGCCACTGACTTGACCGAACTAGGGAAAGTTCAGACCCATAAGGGAAAAATAAATGGCAACACACCTCAAACATAAATCATACCAAAAGCGAGTAAAATTAACAAACATGGGAATAAACATATGTCCCGTAATGCAATAAAACAACTTTCTCAGGAAATATATATATGACAAGATACTGTTTCTATTAATCTTTTACAATTCAATTATGATAAAAAATTTGAATTCACAAGTGTCTTATAAGGGATAAACATATGCCCCCATCACAACCAAATGAGTTTACTATTCCTAGTGTATTATGTCTGTGGGTCCCAAGTATTAACGAATCACTATGTAGAATGTCCGATAAGGGATAAACATATGCCCTTATAGTCGCAAATCATCATCTTATTCGCTGTTTTTTACTAAGTTCGCATGTATGTGGTATTCACTTAATGACTACCTCGAGCAATGTTTTAGATGAGGGATAGACATATGCCCCCATATTGAAAAATATTTCACACTGTAAGCTTCCTCACCGTTTTAAAATGTTTATATGCATGCGATCTTGTCACCTACCAGCCTAAGTATTAACAAATGACCTAGGCGCTATTGTTCTGAATGAGGGATAAACATATGCCCCCATACGTTAATACTCTTGAAAATCACTTCGAAGTCGAGATCCTACACAATTAACAAAACAAATCTGCTCCGAGGATCCACTTCCACCCAAGCATATATCAACATGGTGTAACGTGTCTTATGTAATATTTAAATGCATCCGATTTCCATCTACCCAGGAATCTAATCTGACTATCGCTCATCCCTCGTGATGCACAGTAAGAGGCCATTCCGATTCGAAAGGAATGTCCTTTGAATCTATTGACATCCAAATTACAAAACATGAGGCTTTGCTTTAATATGTTTGAAAATTCTTGCCTTGTGACTGCAGTGTTTTGGGGGTAGCAAAAAAGGGGCCCAGCGGTCCTCCCTCTCATCTTAATGTAATGTTCTAATGCCCCCACTGGACAATATTTTAAAGAGTTGCAAGAATTAATTGTAAGAGTAAAAACTTTACCGTCAGAATGTTTATAATTTTGAAAGTGAATCAAAACTTTACTTTTCTGAAAAGTAATCTGTGAAACTTGTAAAACCTTATTAGCAGTGCCAACTGATGTTATCTCTCCTATTCTGAGGAAGCCGTGAAAAGCCAATAAAAACATTGTTTGAAATAATGCCCTTTTATATATGTTCGATATTGTATGTTCTAACGCATCACAAATTTTATGCAGAACTACTTTGTTTATTGGTAAACGAATATCCATTGAAGGTCTTGATTTGCGACAGGAACTTAATAGTTTCTGAATGAGAAAGCATGATGTATTGTCAGGCAAATTATTAATTTTATGTATATATGCTATTGATGAAATAATGACACGATAGAGGAGGCTGCATAACCTTCAGCAAATAAATAAGAGATAAACAAAGCCAAAGTTTCCTGAGACAACGGAAGATCATTACTCATATCAAATTTGTTTGCAAAATTTCTATAAATAGACCATGCCCGTTTATATGCTTTAGTGGAAGCTGGTGCCAATGTTGAAGTCAACAGGTTCCTCAAGACTGGTTCTAAGGAGGTAATGTTGGCAGATTGGGAATCACCGTTGGTTCTTTGTCCATCCAAGGAGCAAGTTGATGGAACTGCTGCACCTTCAAACGAAACAAGCAATCACATAGAATATTTTCCTTGGTACCCAGATGCCTAGCTTTAAACAAAATGTTAGACTGCAAACAAATTAGCACCAACTCTCTAACCAAATACATTATACTTTTATCCTTAGACGATTGCTTGTTAATGATATGCACAAGGGCATAATTGTCTGTGTAACAGTAAATGCATTTGTTTTTAAAAATATGGCTCCAAACTTTAAGAGCTAATACTATAGGGTAAAATTCCAAGAGAGTAATATTACATTTTTTCCAATTATCATTCCAAGTCCCATAGAACCAGTGCCCACCTAACACTGCCCCGTATCCTATAGATCCTGAAGCGTCTGTATACAGTTTTAATTCATTGGAATCAACCCACCTATCTGGTAAGAAAACTGACCTACCATTAAATTTTTCCAAGAAGGCTAACCAAGTACATAAATCTGCTTTTACTTCTTTGTTTAGTCTAATGCGATAATATGCTTTTGTAATGCCAATAGTAGTGTTGATAAGTCGCCTTAAGAATGCTCTACCTGGCAAGACCACATTACACGCAAAATTAAGAAGACCAATCACCGACTGCATGTCCTTCAAAGTAATCTTTCTGCTTGGTAAAAGCTGTTCAATTGTATCTCTACATTTTTTAACTTTATCAATAGGTAACCTTGCCTCCATCATCTCGGTGTCTAATTCATATCCCAGAAAAGTCATTACCTTGTTAGGACCAAATGTCTTATCCTTAGCCATAGGTACACCTATGTCGGCGCAAACTGTTAAAAATGCCACCAGTTTTTTGTGGCACTCTGTCGCAGATTTGTCAACAATTAGAAAATCATCTAATACATGAGTCATAAATTGAATTCCTAATTTTTCTTGTGCAATCCACTGAAGTGCTGTACTAAACCTTTCAAATATACGACAGGAAGAACTGCAACCCATCTGAAGACATGTGTCAAAATACCAATGACCTTGCCAAGTGAAACCAAAGTATTCAAACTGTGATGCATGTAAGTTGATAATTCGAAATGCATTAGCAATATCTGTTTAGCAACAATATGATCCTTTCCCACACTGCTTAATGTTTTGAATAGCATCCACTACAGAAGAGTATTGAACAAATGACTCTTCCTCGGGTATGCCATCATTGACAGACTTACCTTCCGGATATGACAAATGATGGATCATACGATACTCACCCTCTGTTTTCTTACTAACTAGACCTAAAGGGGAACAATTTAAAATTGGCAGTGCTTTCTCTTTGAAAGGACCCATAATTCTACCCAAATTTATCTCCTTTTCTAACTTTTTGCTAATAACTTCTGGTAAGTCCAGTGCCGATTTTAAATTTTTTGAAAGAGTATTTCTACTTTCCCCTGTGTAACCAATGTGGAAACCATATCGAAAACCATTCACTAAAAATTCTGTTTCTACCTTATCATACCCCACCAACCAGTACTCTAATCTACTGGGATTTACTGGAGTTGGACCCTTTTGTGGGATAGGTTGGCTTTGAGAATTTAGAATTACCTGTGTTGGTTGATGTGCCATTTCCTTGAAATGGTTTTTGGGTTCTGGATTTGTCCAAGAAACGAAATGGCCGTTGAATTGGTTTTTTTACATATATAGATTAGATGGAAGCCACCACAGTTATAACATCTGTGCTGGAATTTGCATGATGAACCAAGCCTACAATACCTTCCAGCTTTGTGATAGGCAAAGCATGACCCCTGATGGATTTCCTCATACGTACCAAATGACGAACGGTCTGGTGTTATTTTGCTTGACTTCTTTTCTGATTGTTGGAGGCGAGCATTAACATATATCTCTATATGGACATCACCCCATTCTACCTCACCTTGTTCTATGAGTTCCCTGAACTCCTTATCATATTTTCTCCAATCCCCCTTTTCCTCTGCAATTTGCCTTACTGATTCCATGTGTTTTGCAAGCTTTGGCTGTGCAAGTGTATCCTTAATGCAATATATTGTCACATACCTATTCCACGCAGTTACCCAGTCATGTAGGGATAACGAACCATCCCTAACTTCGTCGTCATCTGTGGATCGCATATTGTGGATTACCACTTTACCTGTCTGATCCTGTTCCTCTACCTTGATAGAATACTTACTTTTCCCCTTTTCCTTTTTTAACAACAGAGCCATATCAACATATTGTTTTGACCAAATTTTAGATTTTATTTTGTCAGAAACAGTTGCCTCTATCGGTACTGATGAGCTTACAAAACCTGATTTCTTACCGACATTTGCTGCAAGTGGAAGTTCAGTACCTACAATCTGTGAAATGTGTTCGATTACCGCGCCTGATACCAATCCTGAGATACTTGCATCCACTGACTTATTTGTTATTTGACAAACTGACCCAGAAGGACCTGCTGTTAAGCTATTGCTTAAATTTATATATAAGTCATCAATCTTGATTGCATTGTGTCACAATAAGTCAATAAAACCATATCTAAGTCATAATTCTTGATTGCATTGTGTCACAATAAGTCAATAAAACCATATCTAAGTCATCAATCTTGATTGCATTGTGTCACAATAAGTCAATAAAACTATATCTAAGTCACCAATCTTGATTGCATTGTGTCACAATAAGTCAATAAAACCATATCTAAGTCATCAATCTTGATTGCATTGTGTCACAATAAGTCAATAAAACCATATCTAAGTCATCCATCTTGATTGCATTGTGTTACAATAAGTCAATAAAACCATATCTAAGTCATCAATCTTGATTGCATTGTGTCACAATAAGTCAATAAAACCATATCTAAGTCATCCATCTTGATTGCATTGTGTCACAATAAGTCAATAAAACCATATCTAAGTCATCAATCTTGATTGCATTGTGTCACAATAAGTCAATAAAACCATATCTAAGTCATCCATCTTGATAACATTGTGTCGCAATAAGTCAATAAAACCATATCTAAGTCATCCATCTTGATAACATTGTGTCGCAATAAGTCAATAAAACCATATCTAAGTTATCAATCTTGATTGTATTGTGTCACAATAAGTCAATAAAACCATATCTAAGTCATCAATCGTGATTGCATTGTGTCGCAATAAGTCAATAAAACCATATCTAAGTCATCAATCTTGATTACATTGTGTCACAATAAGTCAATAAAACCATATCTAAGTTATCAATCTTGATTACATTGTGTCACAATAAGTCAATAAAACCATATCTAAGTCATCAATCTTGATTACATTGTGTCACAATAAGTCAATAAAACCATATCTAAGTGATCAATCTTGTTTGCATTGTGTCACAATAAGTCAATAAAACCATATCTAAGTCATCAATCTTGATTGCATTGTGTCGCAATAAGTCAATATGTCTTATCCGGTTGAAGTATTACCTGAACCTGAAGAACTGAAGAGAGAAGATGATACACATGTGGCAATGGTAGAGTTTTAAAACTTCGTCAGACATATACTTTTTTGTAATCATGCCAACGTAATGGTAAGCAAGACGTACTCAGGCTATGAATAAAGACTTATAATACACCAGGCAATATTAACATTTATATCAGTAACAGAAGAACACAAAACAGCTTCTTTTCCTTAATACACGAGCTTGTTTTACTTATATCAATTGACTAGAACTAATAAACTTTAGATACCACATGACTAGAATTCAGTACAATAGAGCCATTACATTGAACGCGGGTAACAGTTTGTAAATATTTACGCTCTTAAAAAATTCCTTGCTAGGAGGGGGGCATTAAATATTTATAAGATGATTTATAATTAAGCATATTTTGGAAAGATATAAAAAAAATAAATGCGAACATTTTTATTTTTATACCTCCAGCATTAAAACTGTGCTTTTTTTTCTTTCTCCATCCTCTTATCAAGTTTGTCTACAATACTTTATAATTTAAAAGCCTTGAAACATGAATCTACTTCTAGCTACAGAAACCATACCGTTATGTTTTATATTTTAGTTATTGATGAAAACGCAACCGATCTCGTAAAGTAAGTATTGAGGAGTTAACGACGTTTTTTGCCAACTTTGGGGATATGTTTTTCTTCATTTCAGCATTAAACGATCAATTACCTTTCATTCCCAAATGTAAGATATATTCTTTTTTCAACCTGTATATTGTATCCGCCTCCAACCCCTTTATAGGCTTCACTTGTGACCCCCTCCCCCGAAAAAAAATTTTATCAATAAAAAAACGATTTAATAAGGTTTAATGGACGATTATAAAGGGTCAGAGGGTAGATATAACATACAGGTTGTTAAAGAGTATTTCTCAAATTAGGAAAGGACAGGTGGTTTACAAAATAATGCAGGAAAGTAGAAAAAAAATTTATCCTGCAACTACCCCTTGCACTGACCTAATAAAGCTAACCTAATAAACCAAAGCTTTATCCGGTCACTGCCCTAATAAAGCATCGCGCATGTATTCCGACGTTCTAAAAGCATTGTTACGTCACATTTATTGCAATGTTTACGCCATGGCTTCGTAGTTTCAACTGCAGAGATATGCCTAAATCAGTCGGAAAAAGCTTGTTTTGGACGTTCAAATGTGAAATTTTGTTGCAGGATAAACAAAATACACGAAAACTGTCTCCAAATATAAGCGATATTTGGGATTAGGGTCGAAAACGCAAGCCTCGCCCTCTATCACGTTTTCTTACCCTTGCCCAAATATCGCAAATATTTCAAGACAATAACCATGCATTTTTTATATCCCTATCCATCGCAAAATTTAGCGCCGTAAAATGAACAACATTTGCTTCAGGGAATCTGTATCATTTTTGTCTAAAAGACTCAAATATATGTCAATATGACGTTAAGGTTTCTGAAGGTGGCTTATAAAACTTCAAACTGCTTTTGAAATTTGAGCGGGAAATTTGATTTTCGCTTATGACGTTATCTGTGAAGGCCTTCAACACACACTTAATTTCATAAAAAGTCATCATATAATACCTTGTTTTCCCATTCATTGGTTTGGCATTTCCAAACACTGTATATATTTCCACACAAAAAGTAACTAGTTTATATATACAAAATACACACACAAGTAACGAGAAGATATCTGTGTTTGAAAATAAAATCTATGTAATTATCATCATCTATAAACTCATTTATAAACTGCAACACACATATAAATTCTAATTATCAACACACATGTTTCGGAGGTTATTCGCTTGAGATGACATTTGTTTAATGGACTGATGGATAATACTGTTCGTTATTTTCAACACACATTCTACCCAGTGATGTGACCTTTCACGGGGATCAGTTGAAATTCAAGGAATGTATTAAAAAAACATTGTCTTTGTTGTTAACATACTTTATATCATTAGACTATTAATTATAAAACTACAATCGATAAAATAAAAACAAAACTTTTATTATGTAACAATATTTAATGCGATTTTCTTGTTTTTAGTAATTAATGTTACATGTACAACACTATCTTAAACATAATACACATAAGGACTTTTCAATAAATTCATTACACATAATAACATTATATATTTATTACATTGTATATACTGTAGAAACCACTATTATGTCTAAAAATAAAGTTTTCATCATCTATAATAAAAGTATATAACTTTTCATATCATGCGTGAACAAGTATGGATATAAAGATATAAAAAGTCAGGTAGGTTTCAGCATCATGAGAGTCTCCTTTATCTGTTTACTATCAGTCACTGTGGGATACCATGGCCAGAACCAGGACCCCGGGGACCATTGACCGTTAAGGAAGGCGGAGTGACAGTGGTTAAACCACCAGCCTCCTCTACGGATACTGTCAGCAGCACAGTTAACACTACTATACCTGTCGTTATCTCTGTCCGGGGTGGAGAAGGACATCCCAGACAGAACATAGTAAGAAACACCAGTGTGTAACATAGAGTCACCTGTAAAATTATCAAAGAAAAATATAACATGAACACCTATTTCAGATTAGATCATTATTATTTACTAAACATTTAAAGCTTAAAGCATCTATAGTATTCAACAATAAAAACTTTTTTTTGAATTACTTTAAATTGCATTGCTTTCAATTACAATAGATGAACACTGTTTTCATTTAATATTTAACGTTGTTTTTCTGTTGTCATTTGATTTCTTTTTTGACTGTATACGAACATGTTGATGAGTCTCAACAGAAATAAAAGAATGATTGATTGATTGATTGAATGTAGTTTAGCGTCCCTCTCGAGCATTTTTCACTCATATGGTGACGCCATCACTTGCCGGTTGAGAACTAGAAATTTTGTTTTATAATACATGTTATACACGGCAATTGAGCAGTTCGCTATGTTTTTCGTGCCAGCATCTACTACGACACTGGACCTTGATTTATACGATCTCATCCGAAGGACCAGTCTTCACGCCCTACAGTGGGATTGGAACCCGCGACGTAAAGATTCCTTACTTCACGGCTCTAACCACCGCGCCACGCGGGTGACGTCAATAAATTTAATTATTATTTCATTCATGTGAAGCCTTTTTTTAAATATTGAAATGGGTAAGCCTATATACGTACATATAAAGGAGCGATATTCAAAATAAAAATTTCATGAACCAATAAATTGATATAACATTCGAAAATAAAGGTTTGATTTTTTTGTCTTTTTTTTGGGGGGGGGGGTGCCGTTCTTTAAGTTAACAGTACAGGAAACAATAGCTTTTCGTCCATTTTATCAGCACATTAATCATTAGAATTCTTCAAATCTGTGCGACTACACGTAGATGCAATTTGTGAAATCAATTTCTTTATTGTTGTATTGCTTTTGTTAAGTCTACTATTGCATATCTTCAACACAAAAGCGGGATAATTACAAAAAGTCATCGTTATCGACTGTAATTAATTACATTTCCAATGCAAGTTATTTCTTAATTCAATAATCGTTTAACACCTTAATTGATTTTCTGTATTAGTTATGTATCTAACAACATTACGTACAAGTACGCATGTAGTGTTTATGACGTGAAAATGTTCAATCTTTTAGCAATTTATTACTGATTGGCTCATACAGTAGGGACTCTTGATTTTCAATATACAAGGAAAATCTTACTTTCAAAATATTGATATCCACACTTTACCCCCCCCCCCTCCATTAATTACGTAACTATAGGGTTGATTATCACAGAAACAATTGGTAATTGTCTATCTGTCACAAAAAATTTAACTCTCTCTCTCTCTCTCTCTCTCTCTCTCTCTCTCTCTTTCACCTTATCGGTCGTCATTCGCACATTCTTTTTTCCGTTTACCTACCCAGGGTCCCAGTAGCTGGTCCCCCAAGAAAAAGTCTGTATTTGTTGGTTTCGTCAGCAACAGAGAACTGGTTGTATAATTCATAGAGCTTTGTCCCATTAGTCAGTGTGATAGATACGTAGAGGGAGGAGTTCCTTCCCTTAGTAAGTTGATGTATAACGTCATTTCCTTAAATATTTTATCGTCGTGTAATATATGAAAAATTAATAAAGCAAAAAATATTTATTTCAAGTTGTCATATAATTCAACATATGATTATGAAGGTATGCAGAAATTTCTAATTGTGTAGTGCATGCAGCAATGAACATACATGTTTTGAAATCAAAGTAGGGAAATCGTTATATATTGTATTTTACATAAATTGTTATAAACTTCATTTTAACTGCTAAAAAATTAAATGCTAATTTAAACTGTTAATAATCAGAAGAATTATCATCCCCTAAAACAACATAAAATATTACACAGTTATAGAATTGGTACAATGTAAATAGCAAATTAATGGTTCCCCGAGGGAGGGGAATATTTCTGCATCTGGAACCTTAACCCTTGGGGAGCCATAAATTTGCTATGTCCTCTGTAGTCATTCCATAACTGTTTATACGTTACCTATCCAGTAGGATCCGTTAGGATTCCCGAATCCCGTCTTGTAGTCCGTCCAGGTTCTGTCGAATGACACTGAACCACTCACACGTTTCTGGATAGCCTAAGGATTTATGAATTATTTCGGGTTTATTCAAGAAAGTAGTGAAGTTGTTTTTTTTTAATACATTTTACTGTGAACAATGTTTCAAATACGTTATTCATTATAAATTCATGTAATTTTAGCATATTCTTTCATTTAAATTACAAGTAAATTTTAAACTGAGCTAAAATAAAAAAAAAACAAAATGGTTACTCCCTCCTGACTTGGTCTGAATTTAAAGAAAAAATAAATTCGATTGCAATGTTTATTTTCAAAATGATATTTCCATAGTACATGAAGAAATAATTGCTTATTTGGGGCAAAATAAGTTTTGAGTAGGGACCGTATGGCCAGTCTGCCCACAGAGGACAACGAAACAATTCTTTAAACATTATCCGATTGCTTTGTTTTATAAATTATTCTTAATATGAAAATCCCGCCAAAATATGGCTGAAATATCGCCGACTTGGCGTTAAACAATATGAAATCAATCAATAATATGAAAATCTACTTAAAGTATTCACTTCTTAACAATTATTTAAGTTTTGCCTCTACATCCATGATATAGTACACATGTTTTTCTACTTTGTGATGAAAAGTATTTACTGTCACAATGTTATTAGCTTTTTGTAAGTAGGGATAAAAAAAAATTATTAAATGATCACTTTTGTCAGTTTGTTTTCAGTATAAATATTTAATATCAGCTTTAAAAAATCATTTATAAAAGATATATTATAGTACCTGAAATTGATTGGAGAGAGAGGAAGGGAGAGACAGAGGGGAGAAAAAAAGTTTTACAGTTTAAAAGTTTATAAAAGATAGTATAGTACATGGAATTCATGGGATAGAGAGACAGAGAGAGAAGAGAGGAAGAAAAGTGAAAGAGAGAGAGAGAGAGAGAGAGAGAGAGAGAGAGAAAATAGAAAAAATAGATCTTACTGTCCACCCTCCTCCATCAGTCACCATGTCACAATACACGCTGACTCTGGTCTCGTTACCAAAAGGGTTTATGTTATATACTCCAGACTGTGTGTGTCCAAGTAGATAGTGATCTCTACAATCCCTTGTTAGTTTTGAACCTGAATGAGAATATCAATACTAATATCCAGAACATCATTATTATAAACACAGAGAGAGTAAGAGAGGATGAAAGACAGTGAGAGAGAAGGATCAATTACCTTTTTCTATGGTTTTCCCCTCCGTCCTTGTAAGATACTGTTGGATAGCCGTTATATTTTCACTGAGAATTTTGAACTTTTGATCAAATTCCTGTAACTTTTTCTGACAATTTTCTACATTTTCCCTGCCCTCCCGCTTTTGGGAGTTAATCTCTCTTTTCAATGAATCTACCGAGTTCTGTAAAGTTCTGTCATGTCTAAGGGAACCAATCTGCCTTCTCAAAACTTCCACGGTCTGCTGTAAAGAGTTGTTTTGATTTAAAGTATCGATTTGCATTTTTAATTTTTCGATCTTCTGCGATAAAGAGTCGTCTTGCCTCAGGGTTGCAACCTCTCGTTTTAGCGTTGCTATCGTTTGCAGCAGAGTGGTGACCGTTGTCTCAGTGACCTCCAAGCTTCTTTTAACAGAGCTGACGTCATTCACTGCTGCTCTGATGTCATTGACTACGGATACCCGGATGAGGGTCTCTTGGTTTACGAGCTGACGGAGGACGTCGATTTCCTTTACATCACGTAGAGTAGAGTTCGGATTATAAGTACCAGTTAACAAGGAATCTGACTTGGCTTCGGAAATTATTATCAGAATCGTAAAGAGAATGGCAAACTTCATGGTTTCAACGTACAGATTAAATGCTAGTGCTAGCGATAGATATCACTTTGTCCCTAGAAGACAACACACGGCCGTATATATAGAGACGGTTGGGGATTTCCCTAAATTAACCATGAGACATCACAATCAATTTTAAAGTAGATATTACTAACCTATAAGTAATGATGCATATTTGAAGTCGTTTTTGATGTTTTCTTCTTAAACCGGAGATAGTACTTAACAAAGCAGGTCAAGAGCAATTGAAACTACTTTGTATTTTTTAGTGTTTATTTGAAATGAGGCTTAAAGGTGTTCAGTGCACTTCATCTTTTTTATATATGATTGTGTATTTTTTTCATAAAAGGCTTGTATGACCTAAAATTATTGTATAGGGTTTTTTTACTCCTTTTTATTAGATTTTATTAGTTATTTTCTAAAGAGAGCATTGTTCTAGAAACATGTAGGACGGTGCATGCATTGCATTTTTTTTCGATTGAAATGTTTTCTTTGAAACAATATTTAAAAAGAATTCGCCAGCAGATATCGCATGAGAGTTTATTAAATATAATGGTTACATTTGGCTTAATTAAATGTATTTCAACATATTTTGTTTAATTTGACATCTTTGAACATTCAAAAAAAGGTACTTGATAAAAAATTGAAGAACAAAAAAAGTTTTCAATTACATTTTAGAGGAACATGGATGTATTCTATAAATGATCATCCAACTTTTACTTTCTTATGAAGACGAAAATATTCAAAGTAATTAATTTTAATCACATATATATATATTTTGACCTCGAAGTTGGTTTTGAATTACCATAATTTCATAAAAATCATAAATACTTAAAAATAACAGAAAATGGATCTTGTATGAACTTAACCTATTTTATTTTCGAAGAAAAATACATTTAACCATTGATTTCATATTTTTGGCTGCAAATTTGTCGGCATGGCCAGGTGTGTTATAGGACCGAAGACAGCCAAAAATATGAATTCAATGCTTATATTTACATTCTCTTATTTCCCTGCTTCACAATTCTAATTTCGGTTATCTTTATTGTGAATTCTTTATTGAGCGCCTTTCAAAACTGACGTGGTTAACAGACGTAAGAGCCGTTTGTGACGTCAGATGACGTAACAAAGTTAGATAACGCAACAAACATAGCGAGGTTAAAAGTGACAAATTAATTTCAAACTCACATCTGTAGTAATTTTACGTTAATTTAACAGGATGATAGTTTTTCATTAAATTGAGCCAACACATTGTACACTTTGGTGTTCCTAGATTATAGAAAATGCATGTAGTTCCTACTGTGTCTTCTAACGCGCGGTGACAAGGTTTCTAGTGTGTTATAGTAATTTGAATGTCTCGGATTTCTAATGAATTTTATTAGGAAAAATACACGGAATGTTAATACATACCGTTTAAGGAGACTTCTTTTAAAATTTTTGAATGTTTTTTTTAAACTAGAGGTAATGTGAGCTCAGTCAATGATACCACGTCTCCCATATGATTTTAAAGGCAAAATGCACTCTTTGCCCATACACAACTCGGACAAGCAAAATAATTTACTCTTTAAAAACTAAGACCAAAATATGAATATAATGAAAGTGTCTTTCTTCAACGTGACTAGTTTGTATGTAGTGAACACAGATTAATAAACAAAATGTGTGATTTTCAATTAAATAAAATATTATTTACAGATATTCTATGGTGCACAATATATTAATTAATGATTCTTCGCTATTTATCAATATATCATTCAGTATATGAACACTGAGTTATTTGATAAAAGATGTGGTTTTATAAATCGTTAAAGGGCAACACGGAATAAGCTTTTACATTTCATATAAAACTATAAGATCAGAAAAGTGCTGCACATCCTTGTGTTTACTACATGCCGCTGAATATACATTCGGTCATACAGTATAATTTCAACAAGGAAATTAAAAGACAGGTCGAGTCCTTTTGTTTTTTTTGAATATTGCTATACTATCTTGGAAATTTAAATAAAATTTATATGTACCAATTTCCAATAAAATATAGAATACCATCACTGCAGTGTAAATATAAATATAATCGATTTGTATTATTAAATCTTATTTAATTATCCGATAAATTTTAAAAATATTCAAACGGCAATCATTTTTAAATACAAAATTTAGTCGATATTTCCATTGCGCACCAGTTAGAAACGTCTAGTACAAAGTAATATTCCCATATGCTTTTAAAGGCAAAATTCCACGATACATGTAAATATATATCGGACAAGCATGTACAAAATATGAATATAATGGAACATATGTTATGGGAATCAAATAAGTGTGTGATCAATGAAAACAGGAGGTACATAATATTAATACACAGATTCTGTAAACGTTTTACAATACATTTTTATTAAGTAATAAAAGATTAATTACAAACTTAAAGACAAAAATCATAAATAATACATATGTATAGACAGATAGACAGACTGACGGACATCCAAATTACTACATGTATATACCCTCCAGCTTTTCAAGCTGGGTATAATAAAAAGAAGGTGAGTCCTTTTGTTTTATTAATATTGCTCGCCATCTTGGATATTGGAAATAAAATATAGATTACCAATTTCCAATAAAATATAGATTACCAACTGCATGTAACCAAAATGTTTGATCTTATTTTAAATCTTATTTAATTAAATAAATTTTTATTCATCACACTATTCAACTTCCTAGGCATTCCATTGATTGTCAAAAGTAAAATTAGCCTTTTAGCACCAGTTCAGAAATCTAGTCCAAAGTAATATTCCCAAGCCTTAAAATTCCAGGATACCATGTAAATATATATGCACAGTTTTTATGTACAATATTTAGACTCTTTTAATCATATTAACATAAAAAATCGTTAAAATACGGCTACTTTAGACTGTAATTGGATCAGAAACAGAAAAAAGAAAGCTCGTTTACTAGATAAGCATTGGGTACACGACACACAGACGATTGGTGGATCGGTTTGTGATGGGCATAATATTCACACAAGGATAAGATATTTCACCCAACACTTCCTATTGTTAAAAAATTAACTTTTTCTAACAAAGGTAATATTCCTGTTCCAAAAAAAAAAAACTGAATGATAAGAAATATACACCTGTGAACTGTACGCAACCTAGCAGGATCGACTAGACCTTCTGTTGTGAAAATTAGACTACCTAAATGTAGCAGGACCACCTAGACCATCCGTTTCGTTCATGGACATATCAGAGGCATATGTGCATAATAACCGGACGATGTACTATAAAATGTAAAAATAAAAGCTGAATTTGACTACTTTATTTAATTTTTTTATCGATTTGTAAAACTTTTGAAAATCCCTTGTATACCTTATTTAAAGGTTACCTGGTTTCTCCCTGTGGCCGAGTATGACAGAATGCTGAACGAGTATGACAGAATGCTGAACATTTAGTTGAAGATGTGTCAAATTAGAAATTACGAAATTGATGACAATTGACCCACTACTTCCAGGTGTTATGATTCGAGTTGAAAAGCCAGTGGCCTAATAAAATGTTTTATATCAGAAGCCTAAATATTTATTCATAAGAATATAATTTCTATGCATAATTTCCAGATAAAAGGGGGTAATGTCCAATTTTTATAAGACACTATTGTCGACGTTCAGTAGTATTATACAAACAAGCTTGTAATTAAAGTCAATGAAAAAAAAAACAATGAAAACAGGACAATTATAAAACCTCTTATATCACAAGACTCTACTTTTCTCGATAGCAGTAGTGATTCATTAAGTTCATCACTTAAAACACCAACCACGGTTTGATACTGATAATTGGGCTTTATATTATTAACGTCTTTTATATTATTAACTTCACGACTGTATTATACCGGGGACACATCATAAACAGCCCACGACACAGACCTTATCATTTTGAGGGTCTTCTTTATCACATAATCATTTCGAATTCTGGTGTAAAAAATAAAAATAACAAACATAATAAAAACACGCAGATTCCAACACTTCTTCTCTCTGTCATCAGTAACCTAAGGATATGAGAGAAACCAAAAATATTATGTACAATATAAAGTGAGGTTATATCAAAATATAAATGCACAGTGTCCAGTAGCAGCTGCATAGCCATAGGGATAAATGAGTACTATAAAACAAAAGATTATTGAGATAGGTAAAGACACAGAATTTTCACCATTTCCCATCTTAAAGATATACATTACTTAGTTATACAGCAATATACTTTCTTCACCTGCATACGGAGTATATGTATATCAGCTGATTCGATACGAGCATGCTCTATGTATGAAAAATTTCTAAAACGAGGTTAATTAATGACAAGCAAGTTGATAAAACAAGAATATCAGCAGTTTCATTTAATGTCGTCATTTCGTAAGTTCTATGGTCTAAACTATGCTTTTGTCAGCAAATACAATATGTCATTGAGTCTAATGCTGACTGACGTTTTTCATACCAATTGTTAGTCTATTATTTATACAATGAATTGACGAAGAATTTTTTCCGTTATTTCACGATCATGACAATGAGCACACCGCGGGTGTGACCGGTCGGTAGGGGATGCTCATTCTTCTATGGCACATGATCCCACCTTTCATGTTTCATGGGTCTGTGTTTGCTCTTCTCTTGTTTTGTATTGTTTTATGGAATTTGAGATTAAATACTGATCGTTTTTTCCATATCCTTCTTCCTTGGGTTAAAAGTGCATAGAGATTAATTAAAAGAACCTTATATACAGCGCTTCATTAGAAACTGAAAACTTGAAGTGCAATGTCCGACCTTTCTATTATTTTTTGAATGGTGTACACGATTTTTTTACTCCTTTGAAACTAGTTAACTTGTTTTATCAAACATTTTTAGGACCCAAAATTCCTAACCTTAAATATCAATTGTTTGTAAAATATCCTGATATTATCTTAAAGCATTTAAGAGTAGAAATTTTCAAAAAAAATTATTACCTAAGCAGAAATTAATTATTGGAGATTGCATTGAAGTCTATGGAAGGAAGCAAGTTTTTTAAGATAAAAAAATAAATACTTAAAATATCAAAAAATGCTGTGGTGGAAAGATGTATTTGATCATTGGGAATAAAAACACAGTTAAAAATAATTTTTTTACCAGACAGATTTTTTTTTATAATTAATTTTGATTGAGTAAAATCAAAGGGAGGAAAGGGTCATAAATTAGGACATGTCCCACTCTTACATTCTGATACTAAAAGATGGAAATTAGTTCTAACCACACTGTTTATTCAGCCCATACATATCCATTATAAACTAAATTCCATTCAATTTGAGGCTAATATGGATCGGATACTTTAATTCTAGAAGTACATTACTACAAAACTTTTTGGTATAAAAGTAAATTTTATCTAACAAATAAAAAAGAAACTTCCAAGAATTATTTCACTTAAGTTATAATATTAAATTAAATTTCTTATATATTTCATCAGAGTTTGGCGAGATGATTAAATTTTTGCGACACTACTGGACTTTGGAGTCATACAAATATAATTTGCTACAAAAAAAAAATCAATATACAAATGACATGTTTTATTTTTATAGCAAAGGACACGATTTTTCCTGTCGGCATATACATGATTGATTTGCCTTTTTCTAAAATTAAAACCCAAATGTCACATAATTTTACTAGTTTTTGACATTCTCATATAAATCAAAAGAATTGAAAATCAAACGCTGATATATAGTTATTAAGCTACACATGTTTTATAAGTTGTTGAACAGAAAAATAAAGGACATAAAAAAAACTCTTAAGAAAACGTGTCAATCACGAGGATTCTCCTCATTGAGATGAGTAATTATAACAGATTACAAGCAGCCTTTAACACACTTTATCATCATAAGTGTTTTCCATCTCCCCTTAACCTTTATAAGTTATGAGAAAAAAGGATACACTTCAAAACATCTTACATCACTATGAGTGAAGCTTTGTCATGATGGAATTCTACTATATGGAAAAACCGTGGAATATCAAGGACAAAGCATAATAATAGATATAAAATACGTTGTAAAATACAATAAACATAAATGCATATCATTAGATTTGTTATAAAAGTCCATTACTTAAACATCCCAATTTTCTGTCAATAAAAAGATAAATTTTAAAAATTGTAATCCATGAATCAATCTTACTTAAGGAATCACTGTCTAAATGCCAGGGCATCATGGGAAACAATATAACGATTTGAATCTTTCCCAATTGTTGATGTCCTTGGCATACTCTCAAAACAGACAGTGATTTCTTAATTTCTTTTTACTTGGAATAACCATCTTAAAATAATTCGAAATACCGTTTTGAGTAGATTTGAAATGCACAAGGCCCTAACGTCAAATTTTACTTTAAAAAAATAGTCCGAAAAACACGAAACAAATTTATTGATTATTTATAGTTACCGAAGTCAAATATCAACATTTATAAAATAAACAACAAAACAATTTTAATTAATGATCAAAGTAATCTTGTTGACTTTAATTATACATGTGACCTAGATTTAGAATCTCGGAAGCACGAACATCACTTCTCCGCCGCCATATTGAGTGCAATATTGCAGTTGATGAAACGGGAGCTGGTCAGCATGGTCATGAAACCGATTTGTATGGATGTTAGAATAACAGCAGAGGTTGAGTCGCTTATGAAGTCGGATGATAATGACTGAGGGATGATGTCTGTATCAGATGATGGGGCACGTGCAGATCCATGTGGCAATGTCAATTTCTCCACGTGGCTGTTACGGAAGTGGAGTTCTCGGACTCGCGAGGCCTCGGTGATAGTGGACAGCTTTGACTAGTGACTTGCTTTCGAGCCAAAGATAATTCATTATTTATTTTGTTTGTTTAAAAGATATATCATATCAAACTACAATAAACAATGTAAACAAAACATATATTTTTTCATGAGTATATTTATACGCCAGTGATATACATGCAGGTTGACACCTTTTTGAAAATAGAGAAATATAAATACCAAAGGGTATTACAATGAAATTAACAAGATTCACTTTTGTAGTGTTTATCATAGAGAAAACAATTGGAAATGGAAATATTTCCATTTCACAACTTTAATTCTAATCCCATGTATATGATTTTTTTCGTAGAAAATTAAATTTGCTAATCTAATTCTCAATTAGAAATGATATATTTTTGATAGATAACAAATTTTATCTCTTTAATGGGGTTTTTTTCATTATTTTTAATCTCAGAAATATTTGACGAGTTTATTTTTTTTTTATTTAAAACCTGAAATGCCACTTTATATTTAAGAGTATTTTTGCGAACTCTTTCATAAATTAGAGAATCAAAAATCAAACCCTGAGATGTCACCAATTTTAAAAATAAAACACAACACATAGAGATTGTTTACCACAATATTGTCACACATGTAATTTGCTCGTGACCTCATGGAAAAGTTGTAGGAATCTGGACCCAGAAAATAACCAGGAAAGGTAAAATATCACACACCACATAAACAGAGAATGAAATTGCTATCAAAAGCAGGTCCCCTATAAATCATGCCAAATTTATCATTCGATTTCAATGTATATTCACTACACTGATAGGTTTGTTACACATTCCACCTTACCACATTCCACCTTTTTTCTTTGATCAAAATATAAAGCATTCCTGTTCCCATGTAAAACAACCTTATTTATAGTTTCTCAACAGACAGGTTTACTATGGACCGATGGACGATTGTAGATGGCGGTTAAAAATAAAAATAATTGAGTGTGTAAATAATAGCCTAACAATGAGTATGAAAAACGCCTGCCAGCATTTGATTCAATGACACATCGTATTTGCTTACAATTCTATTTTATTTACACTAATAATAAATTAAGATTTCGTAAAGATGAATTTCAACGCGTTTTTTGCAACTAAAAATTTTTTCTTAACAGATAAAAACATGAATACCATGCCATACTCATCAAGAAGGTTATATTAAAGTGGGACTTGTCTGCGAATATCTAGTTCCATATCTTAAATAAAAATCTGTTTTTAAATAGAACCCATACAGAATGGTGTAGTTGACCGTCAAAAGTCGTCAACTAGCAGTCAACTAGTCGACAATGCAACTGATAACGTGAAAACAGTTGACATTAGAAGTTGAATTCTTTTCTGAACGTGTTCAACTGATTAGAATAAAATGGCAGATTGAACATTAGCTGAATGCTAAAACTTTGAAAATTTCATGCAGAAAAACAATTGACTACTAACTGAACATTCCGAATTTTTGAGATTTTAAGTAAGAAAATCTTTCTGATTTTATCGACGTTGGGTTCGAAAATACTTTTTTTTAGATCGGCTATGCAATACCATAATTACAGAAACCTAGATTTGAATCAGTGCATGTTTTTGTAGAAGATTGGGATTTTTATTGTCCTTATGAATGATTCAGGGTTTGAAATCCCTGTACGTATAAAATTTAGGATTTGCCTGACTTACCTTGTTATTTTAAAACAAATATTAAGGAAAAAAATCAAAAAAAAAAAAAAAAATAAATAAATAAATAAAACAACAGTAGCCAGTAATACAGTACAGGTCCCTAATTTTGTGTACTTTTAGAAATATGATATGATTTAAAAAAAAGTATCGTGCATCAAGTCTTCTGTTTCGTTTCTTGTTGTGTTGGTAAAATATGCCATTACCTTAGACTAAATTTATACCTAAGGTATTACCCTTTTCTGCACAGAAAGTGAAGAAGGCATGTAGCAACTCATGAGATTGTGCAAGCTCAATTTATTTATTACATGCATTTAGATGTTCATGTACATTTATGTCAATTTAGAAACTCTGTTATTTTGACTTGTAGTACTCAGAGGCATTACAACTTAATTTTCAAGAACACTTTGTCTTATAGATATCCAATCCCCTCCATTTTTTTTAAATAATGCACGCCACCTAATTTCAATGACTATTGGAGATTAATTTCGAGATAAAATAGGGTAATGTCCAATGCCTTTAATTTAAGATAGGCCCTGATATATATACCCAGTAGAATTCACATTTTATATAAAATCAAATCATCAGTGTTTGACAAATAAAATATATAACAATTTTTTTCTTTCATTATTTATTGCATGATTTATTTATCTTTTTAAAATTAAAACCAAAATATCAAATTATTCTAGTATTTTTGTCAGTTCTTATATAACTCAAAATCATTGGAAATCAATAGTTGATATATAGTAATTAAGCTACAAATGTTTTATAAGTTGTTGAAAAACAAATAAAAATCATAACACATTCTTAAGACATGAAAATCATGAGGGTTTTCCTCTTTTAGGTGAGTAATTATAACAGATCACACGCACCCTTAAACACACACTTTATTTATATTAGTGTTGTCTGTCTCCGCTTAACGTTACTAATTATGAGAAATAAAGAAAACATATCAAAACATCACTATGAGTGAAGCTATGTCATGATGAGAGTCTACTATATTGAAAAACAGTGGAATATCAAGGACAAAGCATAATCATTATATTGTAGAGAGATACAATTATTGTAAATACACTTAATTAGATTTGCTATTTTAACTCTAAAAATGGAAATGATATCTTTTACAGAATACAAATGGTATCTCTTTATTAATGATTTTATTATCTTTCCTGTCGGAAGGGTTGAAATATTTAAGTCTCTTTTTTTTTAATTTAAAACTTGAGATGCCACATTATTCTTAATTTTCTTTTTTTTTGGTAAACTCTTTCATCAATCAAAGAATCAAAAATCAAACAGTGATATACCATCGAGCTGTGGAAATAATAAATAAAGCATGGCCATTGTTTTTAAAAACTCTGAGTTTAATACAATATTGTCATTCCTGTATCTCACTCTTAACCACAAAATAGCTGTATAAATCCTGACACACAATAGGAAATGTAAAATATCACCCTTAAACCAACATAAACAGAGAGTGAAATTGCTACTCAAAAACAGGTTTTCTATTGTGATTGTGACATTTCGATATAATATCGACGTTTTACTTTTTAAAAATTTTAATTTTTCCTCAAACGTCGATTTTATAAATATTCATTACAAACGTTTTTGATCACCCCTTGTATGCCTTTATCTCAAAATCACCCCCTCCTCCTCCCCATACATCCATCAAGTCTGACGCCATGTTTATCTTTTAGATTTAGAAACGTTAAATTTGAAATTACTAAATTGATAGCAAAAAAAAAAATAAAACTAACTTTTTTTCCTCTACTTCAACGCGTTTTAACACATTGGAGGAAAAGCAAGAAGTCTACATGAAAGTTCTTGAAAAATTTTCATAAGATATATATTTTTCTTTTTGAGATAAAAAAGGGCTTTGTTCAATGAAATTATATAATCCGCAATCGCTGATGTCCGGTTGCTTTTAAAAATCAAACATCTTACTTTTTTTAACTAACAGAAAACAGTACAGCTGTAAAACCTCTATCATCACGAGACTCTACTTTTCTCGATATAAATCTAGTGATTCATCGTGTACATATTGATATCCTTGTTACAATTTCTCCTTTAAAAAAATAGAATTTCCACGGTATGTTTTTTTTGGACAGGGTTATACACATTTGAAAATTTAATCATAGACGACGCTGCACGAAAACAAAAAACACGAGGAACGATGTGACCGAAAACATGAATGCGTGTTTGACTTCCTAACCTTTAATATTCAATAGATACTGATATATTGCAACACAAAAAAGTAAAATCAACTAATCTTAAAATATAACTAAGAATGAACATGATAGAAAAGGATTATTGTATTTTCTTTACAAAAGTATAACAAAATCCCAAGACTATAGAAACAATTTAAAAAAAAAAACGAAGGAAGTAACCATGGCAGCATTATAAAATTGATATACAGAATTTATGTTGCCTGTATAAACGTTATATTTAAATATGATTGATTTCAAATTGTTTAACTTCTCTTTAGAATTTTCCACTCATATGGAGACGCCACAACTTGCCGGTTGAGAGCTGCAAATTTTGTCTTAAACTCATGCATGGAAAAAAGAAAATAATATAACCAGGGGAAAAAGTTTGATTTTTCGCCGATTTTCCTCTATTGTATATTTCTCAACGTGCTCCACTGCGTGATTCACTCATTACTTAAACATTCTCAAGAATGTTCTATTCTAAAGTACAAGTACTGAAGTTAATGCGTTACATGCTTATAATGGCTTTCTTAAAAAAAAAAACCCATGATTTACAGAGAACAGGTAAATAAGTTTGAAAATTAAAAAGAATCAAAGGAAAATATATTTAAATATTTGACACTTTTTCTTATAAATTGTATAAATACATAATTACACAAAATAAAGATCGTGTCATATCATAAGATAAGATAAGTTTTATTAAAAGTCAGTATGGTAGTTTAATGACTAACACAGGCTCTAATGAGCTTTTGATTGACATTTATAACATATGCATAACAGTAAAACAATGAAAACATGCAGCACAATATAAAAATAGAATTACTTGCAACAATACTGATTTAAATGGACACAGTCTCATATAGAGGATTTCTTTATAGATGCATATAAAACACATTTGCAGACACAGAAACAATGCAGTTCAGATGCATAGAGAAAGATACAGATAGCAACATATATAAGTTACACCAGTACATCGAAGAGACATAAAAAGAACATAACAGGAAAGAAAGAAAAAGTGAACAAAAACATTGATACAATGCACAGACACACAAACAAAAGGACACAACCTTCAGTGGAGCAGGCCTTTTTTTTTTTATCATTTTTTATCATTATTTTTTTCATATTCTCTTCAAATTTATAATGTCTCAGATGATGGTTCAGCTTTATTGATCAGGGTTTAATGTACAATTAGTAGGGGATTGGTTTTTATTTTTAGAGAAAGCGGGATAACTCTGTTAATATATTGAAAACATCTGACAGGCAGCAATATAAATTTAATAGATCTGCCATTGCCCAGTGTTTGTCATTTTCTTTCCTCTTCAGGTGATATTCTATTTTTTTTTTACATTTTATTACGTCTATAATGTAGTGAACGAGATTGCTGCTTATGCTATGAACATGTTTTGACTCTATATGAGAATATTAAATGTATAAATTAGTGTTAGAAGCTGCAAAGTTAGCAGGTTAACAGTAACTTACATGAGGTTGCTACACTGTAACATTTTGTCATCTTCTATATGGAAAATATGTATTTTTACATTTGTATTTGTATATATTGTCTTAGGACAATATTTCTTTAGTTATAATGCTATAGAGAATATAGTTTTAATTGATAGTATTAAGTGATTTAAAGATAAGAACATGTTTATATTTTTTTGATTACTGATAATTTTGACCAACTTTGTGCATCCCACATGCCTCAAGCGAAATGGCTGCACCTATTTTGTACACGTGAGTTCGTACAAGTTATTATTTTACTTTAAAATTCAATTTCTGTGGAGCAAGATTAAACCTATTAGTTAGATAGAATAACTACAGCATTGATAATGTATGTTTATGTCCATTTATTATAATTTCGTCCTAAAGAAAACCATATACGTAAGTCATCAATCTATGAAACATTTTGTCACAATAAGTCAATAAAACCATATCTAAGTCATCAGTCTTGATTGTATTGTGTCACAATAAGTCAATAAAACCATATCTATGTCATCAATCTTGATTGCATTGTGTTATAAGTCAATAAAACCATATCTAAGTCATCCTAATTGCATTGTGTCTATATGTAGATCTAGCCATCAATCTTGATTGTATTGTGTCACAATAAGTCAATAAAACCATATCTAAGTCATCAATCTTGATTGCATTGTGTCACTATAAGTCAATAAAATCATAACTAAGTCATCAATCTTGATTGTATTGTGTCGCAATAAGTCAATAAAACCATATCTAAGTCATCGATCTTGATTGCATTGTGTCACAATAAGTCAATAAAACCATATCTATGTCATCAATCTTGATTGTATTGTGTCACAATAAGTCAATAAAACCACATCTAAGTCATCAATCTTGATTGTATTGTGTCGCAATAAGTCAGTAAAACCATATCTAAGTCATCAATCTTGATTGCATTGTGTCACAATAAGTCAATAAAATCATAACTAAGTCATCAATCTTGATTGTATTGTGTCGCAATAAGTCAATAAAACCATATCTAAGTCATCAATCATAATTGCATTGTGTCACAATAAGTCAATAATACCATATCTAAGTCATCACTCTTGATTACATGGTGTCACGATAAGTCAATAAAATCATATCTAAGTCATCAATCTTGATTTCATTGTGTCACAATAAGTCAATAAAACCATATCTAAGTCATCAATCTTGATTGCATTGTGTCACAATAAGTCAATAAAACCATATCTAAGTCATCAATCTTGATTGCATTGTGTCACAATAAGTCAATAAAACCATATCTAAGCTTCAATCTTGATTACATTGTGTCACAATAAGTCAATAAAACCATATCTAAGTCATCAATCTTGATTGTATTGTGTCACAATCAGTCAATAAAACCATATCTAAGTCATCAATCCTGATTGCATTTTGTCACAATAAGTCAATAAAACCATATCTAAGTCATCGATCTTGATTGCATTGTGTCACAATAAGTCAATAAAACCATATCTAAGTCATCAATCTTGATTGTGTCACAATAAGTCAATAAAACCATATCTAAGTCATCCATCTTGATTGCATTGTGTCACAATATGTCAATAAAACCATATCTAAGTCATCAATCTTGATTGTGTCACAATAAGTCAATAAAACCATATCTAAGTCATCAATCTTGATTGCATTGTGTCACAATAAGTCAATAAAACCATATCTAAGTCATCAATCTTGATTGTGTCACAATAAGTCAATAAAACCATATCTAAGTCATCAATCTTGATTGCATTGTGTCACAATAAGTCAATAAGAGCATATAAAAGTCTGCATTCTGCATTGTGTCACAATAAGTCAATAAAACCATATCTAAGTCATCAATCTTGATTGCATTGTGTCACAATAAGTCAATAAAACCATATCTAAGTCATCAATCTTGATTGCATTGTGTCGCAATAAGTCAATAAAACCATATCTAAGTCATCAATCTTGATTGCATTGTGTCACAATAAGTCAATAAAACCATATCTAAGTCATCAATCTTGATTGTATTGTGTCGCAATAAGTCAATAAAACCATATCTAAGTCATCAATCTTGATTGCATTGTGTCACAATAAGTCAATAAAACCATATCTAAGTCATCAATCTTGATTGTATTGTGTCACAGTAAGTCAATAAAACCATATCTAAGTCATCAATCTTGATTGCATTGTGTCACAATAAGTCAATAAAACCATATCTAAGTCATCAATCTTGATTGCATTGTGTCACTATAAGTCAATAAAATCATAACTAAGTCATCAATCTTGATTGTATTGTGTCGCAATAAGTCAATAAAACCATATCTAAGTCATCAATTTTGATTGCATTGTGTCACAATAAGTCAATAAAACCATATCTAAGTCATCAATCTTAATTGCATTGTGTCACAATAAGTCAATAAAACCATATCTAAGTTTCAATCTTGATTACATTGTGTCACAATCAGTCACTAAAACCCTATCTAAGTCATCAATTCTGACTGCATTGTGTCACAATAAGTCAATAAAACCATATCTAAGTCATCAATCTTGATTGCATTGTGTCACAATAAGTCAATAAAACCATATCTAAGTCATCAATCTTGATTGTGTCACAATAAGTCAATAAAACTATATCTAAGTCATCCATCTTGATTGCATTGTGTCACAATATGTCAATAAAACCATATCTAAGTCATCAATCTTGATTGTGTCACAATAAGTCAATAAAACCATATCTAAGTCATCAATCTTGATTGCATTGTGTCACAATAAGTCAATAAAACCATATCTAAGTCATCAATCTTGATTGTGTCACAATAAGTCAATAAAACCATATCTAAG
>NW_026926474.1:0-28318 GCF_032062105.1 Saccostrea cuccullata | reverse complement strand
GTCCCGCTTCAGTTTTTCAAATGTTAATATCTAGAGTTCAGACAAACCAATATCCAAACAACTTACATAGTAAGCATTAATCAAAGAGTCTCTATTATTATTCCAAAAATTAATAAAAAAATATTGAAAAACAAAAAAGTTAAAAAATGCGATTTTTTTAATTCGCTTCTCCTAACGACAGGAAGTACCGACGACGAACGAAGAGTCGCGTCCTGGATGGTATATATCACGATCTTTAATCCTTGAAAGTTTCATGTTGATATCTTTTACCGTTTTTGAGTTTAATCGCGGACAAAATGTCATTTTAATTTCAGGAAATTGTCCGTAACTTGGCACCGGAAGTGAGTTTCCAAATTTTCTCTCGGATATAATAAATTCATGTAACAACACATCTGTCCTGAAAATTTCATTTAATTCCATCCAGTAGTATTCGAGAAATCACGTGCACAAAATTAGAAAGTCAAAAAAATAAGAAAAATAATAATAATAATAATAAGAAACAATAGAATCACTATAAGGTCTTCCGTGAAGACGGAAGACCTTAATAATAATAATAAGAAACAATAGAATCACTATAAGGTCTTCCGTGAAGACGGAAGACCTTAATAAGAAACAGAGTAAAAACAATATGTTCCCAAACTCCGTTTGGGGAACATAATTACAGTGACCCTTAACATTTACCATTACGCAAAACAAAAGGTAGTATTTTGTTTAACCTAATGGTAAACAGAACCATTCAGGTTCGCTTGCTGGCCCAAGGTTCCTCTCAGTGTATTGCTTATAAAACGTAATCTTCATGCCAGCTGGGAGGATGGCGTTTGCGTGTATTTTCAACTTCGTCTCCCTGATCAATATAAACAACGCTTTCATTCTCCTTGCATTCGTCTTGCGCCACATGCACATCCTCTGTGCTATCTGCGTCTACGTCTTTCTCAGTCTCCCCATACAGCACTTGTGGGTTTTGCATTCGAAGCCTATCGACGTGAATTACTTGCGTCTTACCACGGCTACCACAGTTTACTTCGTAAAGAAGGTCAGAGATCTGGCGCAGTATCTCAAATGGGCCCCTCCAGTAGCTAGTCAGCTTTGACGAAGTGCCAACTTTTCTTGTCGGGAAGAACACATACACCTTGTGGCCTTTTTCAAACTTTTCCCAATTTAGCTTGGCATCATTGTACCTCTTTTTCTGTGCATTTCGCCTTGTACATGCGCTCGAACTGTGTTATGAGCTTCCTGAAGTTTTTCTTTCAACTCCCACGCCCATTGGTTTTGAGGTACCTGGTCTGCGTCCCTTGGCATCTGATACATGATGTCTAAAGGAGTTGCCACTTCTCGACCTAGCATTAATGAGTTAGGGGTACAACCAGTGGTTTCATGCTCAGCAGAGCGGTACGCCATCATCAAGTATGGTAAATGCGCGTCCCAGTCTCGATAATGTTCGTTAACATACGAGCGCAGCATACTGGCGAGCGTCTTGTTAAACTTTTCAACCATACCATCTGACTTGGGATGGTATGGTGTGGTCCGAGTTTTCTTTATGCCAAGCAGCTTGCACATATCGGAGAACAACTGGCTTTCATACTGGGTCCCCTGGTCTGAATGGATGGTATATGGGACACCATAGCGCGTGATCACTTGTTCCACGATGATGCGCGCAACAGTCGCTGCTTCCATGTTGCGCATGGGGAAACACTCCGTCCATTTAGAGAAGTAATCTGCAACAACTAAGATGTATTTGTTGCCCCTCACTGTCACCGGTAATTCCCCAAGAATGTCGGTAGCAATTCGCTCCATTGGAGCACCAGACATTGCAATCTTCATTGGCGCTCTCTTGTTTCTCAGTGGAGCTTTGCTTCGGCTACACTTATCACAACCCGCAATGTATGCCCTCACGTCTTCCTGAAGCCCTGGCCAATAGTATCGGTCTTCCGCACCCCAAGGTGCCCTGAGGACTTGTTATCGTGGCTCATCGCAAGTGTAGTTCGTCTTTCAGACATGGGGAGTATGGCCTGTAATTTCTTTGACTTTTCAGGAAGGATATGGAAATAACGAACAGTATTCAATCTCAACGTCCATTAAACAATATACAAAATAAGAGCAGAGCAAACACAGACCTCTAAAACATCAGAGGTAGGATTAGGTGCCATGGAGGAGTGAGCATCCCCTGCTGAACAGTCACACCCGCCTTGTGGTCCTTGTCATGATAGGAAAATAACGGAAAAACCCCGTCGTCAATTCAGTGTATAAACAATGGACCAACAATTGGTATGAAAAACGTCAGTCAGCATTTCATTCAATGATAAATTGTATTTGCTGACAAGGTCATTGTATCGACCATAGAATTTACGAAATGATGACTTTAAACGATACTGTTGATACTCCCGTCCCATCAACCTGCCTGCCAACAATTTACCTCGATTAAGAAATTGTTCATACGTAGAGCATGCTCTTGCGTATCGAATCAACTGAGATATATATACTCCGTATGCAGGCGACGAAGGCATATTGCTGCATAAGTAAGGGAAGTTGACGATAGAAAAGTTAAAGTCATCTCGTTTATCATATAGCTTGGTTGTTAGATTACCATCAGTGTCTTTTTCAAGTGAAATATCCAAGTATGAAGCAGAAGTGTCGGACTCTGTGGTATCTTTAATCTCAAGTTCACCAGGATATATCGTGTCGACGTAGGAATGAAAATTATCATTATTAATTGACAATACGTCGTCGATATATCTAAATGTCGAGTTGAAGGCCACAGCAAGTGTTTTCTTCTTTTCACGCATAAGATTTTGCATAAATTCTGCTTCATATGAATATAAAAATAAGTCTGCTAATAACGGAGCGCAATTTGTACCCATGAGTATTCCAATAGATTGTTGGAATACCTCCATGGTCTCCAAAAACCACATAGATTTTGTCAATCAGAAACTCAAGCATATTCTTGATGTCAACTTCAGAGTACTTATGTGCGCAGAATCTGTTTTAACAAAATAATTTTTCAAATGACCAATGTGACCAATGACGAGGTAAGTAAATTTACGAGTTCCATTTTTGTTGAAAAAGCAGCTGTCAATGATATCATAAAAGCCTGGATCTTAATTCGTCGTGGGGAATTGTTGTGTATAAAGTTGAAAAGTCGTAAGTTCCTAAGCTGTCGACTCCTGCAAAGTCCTGTGATTTCAAATTGTCCAAAAGCTCCCTAGAATTTTTTAGTATCCACATCTGATCCACACCACTTCCCGAACATATAGCCGTACAGTACTCTTGAAGTTTTTCCTTCACTACTGTCAATATTTTAGTGAGAAGTAACGAAAGAGGCTTGGTTGAACATTTACTGGAACCTGCAATGTATCTTTGTTTGAAAGGATTCTCATGAAGTTCCGGAACCCCATTTATATAAGGCAGTTCAAATCCACCTTGGCCCCGTGGAACATCAAAAGCACCCAAAACTGACAGGCGACCTTGAAGAATTTCTTCCTTAGAAAGAGAAGCATGAGTACAAGCAGGACCACCACCTGCAGAATCAAATCCAAGTTCCTCTAGAATGCAATTTATATAATGAGCCTTACAAACAAAGACAATGTTGTTACCTGCTTTGTCGGCAGGAACCAGTACGAACTGATCGTGATCGAACTGAACTGAACGTGATCGAACTGATCTTCGGTAAAGAATACCATCCGATACCTCCAACTAATTGAACTGTGACCACAAGGACTTCAGTACTCTGCCCTCACCACTTATCTCCGAGAACTCGTTTGCTGGCTAGTACCCATTCTTTCACCTCCTTAATCTGTGCATCAGCATCTTGTAAGCTGCGTAAGGATCCTAGGTCATCCTGGGTAACATGCGCAACAACATCATTAGGGCTTTGTTTCTCCCAGTCTACAGTAAACTCACATTGCTTGCAGGGAATGCGGCTCAACGCATCTGCGTTCCGATGTTGAGTACCCGGACGATGCTCGATCTTCATATCAAACACACTCAGAGTCTCTAGCCAGCGCGCTAGCTATCTGTCCCTCTGGACTTTTGAAGTTCAATAGCCAGCGCAAGGAACCATGATCAGTGCGCACTGTAAATCTTTTACCATATAGGTAGTGTTTGAAATATTTACAAAAGTGCACAACTGCAAGAAGTTCCTTCCTCGTGACACAATACTGTCTCTCCGCTTTGGTCAAAGTTCGACTGGCGTTACAATAGGACGTTCTTTTCCATCTATGCACTGAGACAGAACAGCTCCTATAGCGAAATTACTGGCGTCTGTGTCTAGGATAAATGGCTGCTTAAAATCGGGCATGGCTAATATTGGCGCATTACACAGATGGGTCTTAAGACTGTTGAAAGCATCTTGGCAATCCTGTGTCCAGACAAGGGCATTTCCCTTCGTCAGTTTGGTTAAAGGTTTTGCTTTTTCGGCAAACTTCTCTATAAATCTCCTATAGTACCCGCAGATACCTAGGAACGAGCGCACCTCAGATACGTTACAGGGCTCTGGCCAATATCTAATAGCTTCTACTCTCTCGGGATCAGTGGCAATTCCATCTTCCGTGATTACATGGCCCAAGTAAAGTACTCTGCGCGAAAAGAGAACACATTTCTTTGGTTTCAATTTGAGTCCGGCATCTACAATGCGGTCAAAAACTTTTGCCAAGTTTTCAATCATATCTTCGAATGTTCGCCCTACAACAATCACATCATCCAGATAAATCAGGCAAATTTCCCATTGAAGACCAGCCATGACGGTCTCCATTAACCTTTGGAAGGTAGCCGGCGCGCAGCTGAGTCCGAATGGCATCTTACGGAACTGGAAAAGGCCTTTGCGCGTAACAGATGCTGTCTTTGGTCGGTCTTCCTCTTTCACGGATACCTGCCAGTATCCCGAACATAAGTCCAGTGTTGAAAACCACGTATTACCAGAAAGGCTGTCCAGCGAATCATCAATTCGCGGAAATGGGTAGGCGTCTTTTATGGTCAGTCCATTCAATTTCCGGTAGTCTACACAGAAACGAGTGCTACCATCCTTCTTTCGGACTAAGACAACACCTGCTGCCCAGGGGCTAGAGGAGCGCTCTATAACCCCGTCTTCCAGCATATCATTTACATGCTTGTCTATTTCCTCGGCAGCATGGAAAGGGACACGTCGCAAAGGTTCCTTTATGGGATGAGCATTGCAAACATCTATCCCATGCTCAACTACGTTTGTCGTACCTAACTCGGAGCTACTGAGTGCAAATGCATGAGAGTACTGTCGCAAAAATTCTCTCACATTACTTATCTGGCCCTCTGTCAGATCGGTGCTACTGCGCTTCAATAAATCTTCAAGTTGTTTATGCAACGCAGTGTTATTCTTTGTCTTCTTCTCAGCCTGTACTGCGCAGACGGATGACATTTCCGCAATGTGAGTGCCACTGTAAATGGTTCGATTTTCTGGTCCCATGTTCAGCATTCGAATTGGTACAACTCTATCTGCTCCGACTAAGGTCCTCCCTACAAGAGTACCTGTCGACACGAACTTTTCATTTGGTTCCACCAAACCATGAACCATCGAAATGCTTTTGCCTTCCGGCGCACACACTCTCCCCTTTATGATAACCTCTTGATTTGTTGGAAGTGTCACAGTATTCAGTGCTACGATGCGATAGCACCCATAACTTCCTTCTTTTATAAGGTTGTATCGTCTTCCCTTAATGCACATTTTCTTCTTTGCTACATCAATTGTGCATTCATTTTCTTCCAGAAAATCAAGGCCCATAATTCCATCATTGCTCAGGTCTGCAACAACACCATCCAGTTTGCAAGAGAATCCCCTAATCTGTGTTGGAAAGGTTCCCTTACCGCTTATCTGGAGACAGTTGCCACCAGCATCCAGTATATCACGACTGAATGAGTCAAGCCTAGGTCGGTCCTCTTCTGGAATTCTACTCATCAGTTCAGTAGATATTAGGCTGACTGTTGCACCTGTGTCAACCAATAGCTTCGCCGTCACGCCACAGACGTCCATTTCAAGAAACAGGCCAGCGTCCATTCTAACTGGACTTGCTCCTATGGATGCTTTCTCACCGGTTTTGACACTTCTGCTGGAAGGCTTGGCGTCTTTTGCCTTTGCACCATCACTTTCCGGGCGGTCTCTAGTAGAGGACGTGAATGGAGGTTTAGCTTTCCTTTGCGCCTGAAAAGCTCTGCAATCCTTGCGTAAATGTCCCGGCTTACGGCAAAAGTAACATCTTTTCTGTGTCCCCAATGTTTGGTTTGCTTTCCATGGTCGGGATTGCTGTGAACTTTCATTGCGCTCTGCTTTCATTTCTCTGAGTTCTCTCTGCATAGATTCAAACTTTTCGCTTAATTCCTCAAGCATCGAGACAGTCTTTCCTTCAACGGATTCAACGGTAGTTGGGCGCACATAGTTCTTTTTCTCAGCTCTGTTGTAAGCTTCTAATTCGACAGCCAATTGTATAGCTTCATTAAGATGTTTAAGACGCGCCTGCTTTATGCGAATGCGCATTTCCGAGTCGACCAATGCATCCACAAATTGGTCTTTAGACAGTGTTTCCCGAATCTCAGCTGTCGCATTGGGGTAGGCTAAGTTGGCAAGTCTGCGAATGGCCTGTCCTAACTCCGGAATAGATTCTCCAGCTCTTTGCCGCCGCTCACGCATCTGCACCCTGTATAGCTCCGTTTGACTTGGGGGTGAAAATCTGTCTTCAAGGGCTTTAACAAGTGTTTGATAATCGGGCTTTGTCCCCTTTGGCATGTTACCTAATACTCCTTGCGCACTTCCCCGAAGAGAAACTACTAAATACAATCCTTTCTGATGATATTTCCATCCACTTATTTCCGCACATGCCTCGAAATGAGCATGATTATCCAACCAAGGTCCACTGCCATCATACGTTGCTGGCTTTATCATTTGTATTTGCGCTGGAAACTCTGCTAGCGCGTCGTCTCCGCTATGAGGACTTGCAAATCTAACTCTGGACCTCCTCGTTATTCCAGGGAGAATAGAATCGTTTTGATCGTCTCTGTGAAGTTCTTCAGTACGATGTCTACTCCAATATTTGTCGTTTTGCGCCGCTTCTCTATCGAATCTGGTAGGAGACTCTGAATGAGTGTAATCGCGAGGTCCCTCTCCGGCTTCTCTGAACATGTCCCTGAGAGATTGTCCTGTAGACTTTTCTTCAAGGATAGGTGCGTGCTGGGTTAGCGCACCATCATGCTCATGCGTTGGTGACTTTTCTTCTGTCTGCCGCAATTCTCCGGAGATGCGAGATTCACCAATACCCGAGTCTCTTACTTTGTCTTTTATACGCGGGGTCACTGGAGTCGACGACTTGAAACTTCTATTCCTGATACTTTCCTCCTTCAGCTCCGCGAGCTTTTCTTCTATTAAAGTCAGTTCTTTGTCCACGTCTTCCATCGCGCAGCTATCTCAAGGGATCCCACCGCTGCCACCAAATTTTATGTAACGTGCAAGGGAGGTCACTGCCTGTGAACCCCCGCAGGCTCTTACCCGTGATAAAAACGGATAGCCTTGAGATGCTGCAAATATGTACAATGCGCAGTCTTAATCACTTGGTACTGCGTATATAAGGTCTTTACCGGTAGCGAACAAGTGACACTGGCAGGGAAGTCCACACACCAGCGCACTTCCACAAGAGACAAGCAGGGATGTCCGCACACTTGCCCTTGCGCAGTGACAAGCAGGGATGACCACACACTTGACACTTATACGGTTCTAGCCTAGAGACACTGGCAGGGATGTCCGCACACCAATGCTCTACCACAAGATGCAGGCAGGGATGTCCACACACCTAATCTTGCGCAGCAACAAGCAGGGATGTCAGCACACTTGCTACTTAGAGATGCCAATTACAGAGCAGGGATGACCACACACTCTGTCAAGTAATAAGCAGGGATGACCGCACACTTATCACAGTACAATATAAGCAGGGAAGTCCGCACACTTACATGTACAAGCAAGGTTGTTCAAGTTTGACCTCTAGAACCTCTCCCGTAATTATCGCCAGTAAAAACCCTATATATCTTAACACCAACTATAATACAAAGTGATTATTTATTTACAAACTAATTAAAACACTAATTTAGCTTCCAATCAACAAATCTTTAGTAACCCAACTAAAGTAACATACAATGATTATTATTGATCACTTTAATTCAAATTCAACGCTAATTAAGTGTTTATTTTCGATGTATATAATTAGTAATTAATAATAACAAGGGCGATAACTTTCGCTATGACGAACATATAGGAAACAGCTCTCCGTTTCACATGGTAGAATAGAATGGGGGGGGGGGTCATCCATATACAATTATGTACTTCAGTGAAGGTCGATAAGTGGTTATAAGGACTCATGGCAATTGATATTGACCGAAGACTCAGAAAGTGATAGCGACCGCGCCTGCGTGGTCGCTATCATTTTCTGTGTCTGAGTCCTTATAACCGCATATTGACCGTTCACTGAAGTCCATAATAGTTATATTATATAATCACTTTCTCATTCATTAATAAAAACCTTTCTAGCTCACACAACAAATATATTATGCTCTGATACTGATGTAATAATCTCTGTAACACAATTAAGAACCTTAAATTGTAAATAATATAATTTCCCTCTTAATTTGTATCATCTATTATAGTGATGTTGTTTGAGATAACAGTGGCCTACAATTGGTTCATAATAATGGTAAGTCAAACAAGAAATCACAATAATCGTAAATATTTTCGTGAGGTAAAACTTTCGGGGTTTGAGGAAAAAAAATTGGTTTGTGAGGACTTGATTTCGTGGCAGGAGAATATTTTAGTAGTCATGTAGTAGTTACCGTATAAGTTTTTATTGGTTTTCTCTAGATACCCTATAGAGAGAATAAAAGGTCACGAGAAGGCGCAGCCTTCGAGTGACCTTTTAACCTTTCTATAGGGTATCTAGAAAAAACCAATTTAAAACTTATACGGCAAGTCACGTGTACCATAGCACTCTCAGATTTCCTAATATGGCAGGGAGATGATGTACAAGTTCCAAAAACATTTACTAATATGGTTTGACAATTGTCACATGACATATATACATGTAATTTTAGAAGCAAGCGCCATACATTGTTCATATATATTCCATTTTATTGAGCATTTTGCGCACTTGCAGTCAAAGAGCCAAATTGGACAAACATGATAGAAGAATTACACGCTTAGTTTGGACTTTCAGTAAGGCGTGGCATTCTCGACGTTACCTAATTATGTTCCCCAAACGAAGTTGGGGAACATATTGTTTTTACTCTGTTTCTTATTATTATGTTCCCCAAACAAAGTTGGGGAACATATTGTTTTTACTCTGTTTCTTATTATTATTATTAAGGTCTTCCGTCTTCAGCGGAAGACCTTCTTGTTATTCTTAGGTTTCTTTTTCACTTTTATTAGGGTCTTCCGTCTCCAACGGAAGACCCTTCTATTATTCTATTGTTTCTTTTTCACTTTTATTATTATTCTTTTTTTTTCTTTACAATTTTTTTGCAGAAGATTTCTCGAAGACGGCTCCATCGATTTTGTTCAAATTTTCAGAGATTATGTGTTTCTATCTGAAGTTTGTACCCCCGACTCAATTTTGAAAAATTCACTTCCGGTCGTGAGTTATCGCCCTTTCAGTGATTTTTAGAGGGTCTCCTTGTCCTTAAGTTAACCCAAAAACAACATTAGCTAGAGAACTGAAATTTTCAGTGATGATAGAGGACACATTGCTGAATTGCACATTGGATATAAAATTTTTCAGAAAGGTCCAATATGGAAGCTCGGTAGGGGTCAAAATCTAGGACACGAATCGGGAGTGAATTTTCGAAACATTTTGTATCATATCTTTTAAAGTATAATTATTTTGTTAAGGCATACTGAACAAAATTTGTGCAGAATGAGAAGATCTTTAATATGATATCAAGAAAAAAGTGCTGACTCATCACATTAGGGGCCAAAAGGGGCTAAAAGTCTATTTTTGATAACTCTTTAACAGTCAATATTTTGTTATACATTACTGAAACAAAAATGTTTATCTCAACAATCTACAACTGTTTATTATAATTCTAATGTCGTATATTACATAATTAGGGGCCACAAGGGGCCAAAATGCTAAATCTTTGACGCTTTATATCTCAAAAGTGGGAAATATTTTGATAAGTAATATTGAACAAAAGATGTTCAAAATTATGCTCTAAACAATATGCAATCTTTCATTTTTCGCTAAACGTCTCCATTAAGGAGTTGAAGGGCTGGCCCCTAAATATTTCTTTTGCAAATAACTCGAAAACGAAACAGAATCTCTGAATAGTTGTTGAACAAAAAGTGTTCAAAATCCTAAGAGGTTTAAGATAAAATCCAGAAAAAGGGGCTGGACGCTCATATTAAGGGCCGAGAGGGGCCAAAAGTCTTATATAAATACCTTATTAGCAAGCAATATTTTGATATACATTACTGAAGCAAAAATGTTAATCTCAACAATCTACAACTGTTTACTATGATTTTAATGTCGTATATTACATAATTAGGGGCCACAAGGGGCCAAAATGCTAAATCTTTGACGCTTTATATCTCAAAAGTGGGAAATATTTTGATAAGTAATATTGAACAAAAGATGTTCAAAATCATGTTCTAAACAATATGCAATCTTTCATTTTTCGCTAAACGTCCCCATTAAGGAGTTGAAGGACTGGCCCCTAAATATTTCTTTTGCAAATAACTCGAAAACGAAACAGAATCTCTGAATAGTTGTTGAACAAAAAGTGTTCAAAATCCTAAGAGGTTTAAGATAAAATCCAGAAAAAGGGGCTGGACGCTCAAATTAAGGGCCGAGAGGGGCCAAAAGTCTTTAATAAATACCTCTTTAGCAAGCAATATTTTGATATACATTACTGAAGCAGAAATGTTTATCTCAACAATCTACAACTATGTATGATGATTTTAATGTCGCATGGTACATAATTAGGGGCCAAAAGGGGCCAAAATGCTAAATCTTTGATGCTTTATATCTCAAAATTTGGGAATATTTTGATAAGTAATATTGAACAAAAGATGTTCAAAATCATGTTCTGAACAATATGCAACCTTTCATTTTTCGCTAAAGGATTTAAAAGGTTGGCCCCTAAATATACTTTTGCAAATAACTCGGAAATGAAAAAGAATCTCTGAATGGTTGTTGAACAAAAAATGATCAAAATCCTTAGAGCTTTAAGATGATATGAATAAAAAGGGCTGATTCCTAGAATTAGGGGCCGTGAGGTGACAAAAGGACATTTAAGTCTTTAATGTTCAATGTCTTTTTACAGACTAATGAGATTATGGAAAATCATTATTTTAGAATGAAAATCTCAATCAAAATCTTATCTCATCTCATCAAGAATCGGACGGAAGACCCACTCGTTGCTCGCAACGAGATCGTATCTAGTTATTATTATTGTTTTTTTTTTCTTACCGATTTTGTGCACGCGATTTCTCGAAAACGGCTCGGTGGATTTCCATGAAACTTTCAGGACTTATGTAACATCACTTGAACCTTATGCGTTTTTTCTGTTTTGATGACGTCACTTCCGGTCCGGAGTTATCAGCACAAAATTGATTTTTTAAGGGTCAGTTTGTCCGCACGATTTCTCCTAAACGACTTTAGATAGACACGTGATACTTTCAGGTCTAGTAGACCTATGTCTGTAGATTTGTGGAATGTATTTTATTTTTACCGGAAGTGCTGCACGTCGGCGCTCGGTATGGCCCGAAAATAGGCCTATCGCGAATTTCAAAATTTTTAGCACTTTTTCTACGATATCTTTTTACCTGGAAATATTTTGATAAATCATATAGAACAAAAGAAGTGTAGAATTTTAAGTTCTTCCAAATGATATCTCGGAAAAGGGGCTGGCCCCTAAAATTAGGGGTCTACAGGGGCCGAAATGTTTTCCTTTATATCTCAAAAAGTATTGAGAATTTGTAATACGTCCATGAAGCAAAGTTGTTCAAAATGTCAAGCTTAATCTAATGGAGTCGTGAAAATACGTCCGTTGACGTAATTTCCGGCCAAACCGGAAGTAGTCGAAAAACGCGTATTTTTACCGTTCTTGAAAAGTTTTTGGGTAACATCTGTCACTGGGAGCATAAAAATTAATTTTATGTCCGTCGTCAACACTTCCGGTCACACTGGAAGTAGCATAAACTTCCGGTCAAACAGGACGGAAGACCTACTCGTTGCTTTGCAACGAGCTTTGCTCTAGTTAAGGTCTTCCGTCTCCAACGGAAGACCTTCTTGTTATTCTTCGGTTTCTTTTTCCCTATTATTATTATTATTATTATTATTATTTTTCTTACCGATTTTGTGCACGCGATTTTTCATTAACTACTGGACCGATTCTCATGAAACTTTAACATCTGATAGGAACTGATCTGAACCTTATTGGAAATTTTTTTCGTTGATGACGTCACTTCCGGTCGTGAGCTATGGACAATTTTCTGATTTTTAAATGCAATTTTGTCTTGATTTAGTAGCGAAAACTGCTTTAGATATGAACTAAAGATTAATTGGAGATGATAGTTAATGACTTATAGTGTTGCAGAATCGCCTTTTCGTGCGACGTCAGTACTTCCGGTCGAAACCGGAGGCGAATTTAAAAAACGTATTTTTTCAACTTTTCTTTTTTAATATTTTTATTTTAGAATTGAATAGAGACCGTTTTGCAGAAGCCAAATATGTAATTTGTTTGAAAATCGAAAAAACCAATCTCGAGATATTTGCATTTGAAAACGCGAAGCGGCGATCCCGATGGCCAAATGGTTAGCGCGTTGGAATGTCACGCGGGCGACCCGGGTTCGATCCCCCTTGTGACCAAAAAATTTTATCACTTTTTCTGCTCGATTTTTCGATTTTTATGAAATTTAGACTATTTGCAAAAAAATATTTTCAACTTTTAAGTATATCTTACGTAATAAGGGGTCACAAGGGGCCAGAATGTCAGATCTTTGACGCTTTATATCTCAAAAAGGGGGAATATTTTGACAAGCAATATTGAACAAAAGTTGGTCAGAATAATGTTCTCAACAATATGCATACTTTGAATTTTAGTAAAATGGCCCCATTAAGGACTTGTAGGGGTGGCCCCTAAATATTTATATGAATCATATCTCCACAATGAAAAGAAATCTCTGAATAGGTGTTGAACAAAAAGTCTTTGAAATCACAAGACCTTTCATTTGATATCAAGAAAAAGGGGCTGACCCCTCAAGTTAGGGGCTCAGAGGGGCAAAAAGTCTTTCATCTTTAACACTTAAATGATCAATATTTTGTGATACATTATAGAAGCAAAGGTATTCATCTTAACGATTTGCAACAATATATGATACAATAAGGACCATATGTTACGTAATTAGGGGTCACAAGGGGCCAGAATGTCAGATCTTTGACGCTTTATATCTCAAAAAGGGGGAATATTTTGATAAGCAATATTGAACAAAAGTTGGTCAGAATAATGTTCTCAACAATATGCATACTTTGAATTTTTGTAAAATGGCCCCATTAAGGACTTGTAGGGGTGGCCCCTAAATATTTATATGAATCATATCTCCACAATGAAAAGAAATCTCTGAATATCTCCACAACGAAAAGAAATCACTGAATAGGTGTTGAACAAAAAATCTTTGAAATTACAAGACCTTTCATTTGATATCAAGAAAAAGGGGCTGACACCCTAAAATAGGGGCTTAAAGGGGCCAAAAGTTTTGCATCTGTACCTCTTTAATGATCAATATTTTGTGATACATTACAGATGCAAAGATATACATTTAAACGACTTGCAACAATAATATATAAAATTTGGCCATATCTTACGTAATAAGGGGTCACAATGCGGCCAAAATGCTATTTTTTGTCATGCTTTACGTCTTGAAAGGAGGGGGGGTATTTTTATATGGCATATTGAACAAAAGATGTTCAGAAAATTGTGATTAAAATGAGAAACTTTAAATTCATTGAAGGAAAACTTAATGTCATTCTCTTTTATCGAATATTTCAGTCAAAATCACATCTCATCTTATCTAGAAATTCAACGGAAGACCTACTCGTTGCTCGCAACGAGATCTCATCTAGTTATGTTCCCCAAACGAAGTTGGGGAACATATTGTTTTTACTCTGTTTCTTATTATTATTATTATTATTATTATTATTATTTTTCTTCTTCCTGGGAAAATTTTGTCCACGAGTGATCTTGTAAACAACACATCTGACTTAGGTGAAACCTTTTTAGGGTCAGTAGGCATGTTATGTAGAGTTGCCAAACGAAGGTCATTTTGCGCGCACGTGCTTGCAAGAGCGCGCACGTGCAACACGTGAAATGACCAATATAATGGATATTGCCGTAACTTTTCTATTTTTTGATGAAAATTCTTAAAACTCATAATGTAAGGATATATTAGTAGTATAGACAAGATGACATGGTCAAAATAGCAAGATCTCACGCGCATGCACGTGCGCTTCGCTCTGATTGGCTGAAACTAAAGTCTCAATATCTTTCTTGTTTTAAGTCATAATCCTTTGAAATTTTGAACTTAGTCACACATTATAAAGGTCTACAGCCTAATATATAAGAATTTTCATGAAAGCACGTACATGCACATGTGCTGGAAAGAGCGCGCACGTGCAACATGTGAAATAACCAATTTTATTGATGATGCCATAACATTTCTATTTCTTGATGAATTTTTTTGAAACTCATAATGTCAGGATACATTAGTAGTATAGACAAGATGACATGGTCAAAATAGCAAGATCTCACGCACATGCACGTGCGCTTCGCTCTGATTGGCTGAAACTAAAGTCTCAATATCTTTCTTGTTTTTGTCATAATCCTTTGAAATTTTGAACATAGTCCTACATTGTGAAGATCTACAGCCTGATAAATAAAAATTTTCATGAAAGCATGCGCATGCGCGCGAGCTGCAATCTGATTGGCTGAAACTTTAAATGGCTATAAATCCCTTGTTTTTTGACGAAATGCTTTGAAATTTAAAGCATAGACATGCATTAGGATATCCTACAATATGATATAGAAAAAATTCATGAAATCATGCGCATGCACGTGTGCTGCAATCTGATTGGCTGAAACTTGAAATGGCTATAACTCCCTTGTTTTTCAACCAAACAGGATGAGATTTAGAACATAGATAGTTATAAGGGACTCCTAAAAGAAGGTATGGCCATCATGCACGTGCACGCACGTGCGTGCATTTGGAACGGGTGAAATTGAAAATACACTTGAATGAGTGATTTTTGATACTTTTGGACTAAATGCTAAAATATAAAGTATATTTTAGTATATAAAAAGTGTAGACAAGATTATATGATCATTATGCACGTGCATTCACATGGGCACGCGTTCAATGTTAAAATTTGAATATAATTGGTATCCTTTTGGGAAAACGTTGTTAAAGTCAAAAATGCACAGATGCTGTCTTATTTAATAAGGCTTACAGGGAATATGGCACCAAAAGGGAGTGTGGGAGCGTTTGGGGAACATCTGTAACGGCCCCCGTTACAATTAGCACTAGTTATTATTATGTTCCCCAAACGAAGTTTGGGAACATATTGTTTTTACTCTGTTTCTTATTATTATTATTATTATTATTATTCTTTTTTCTTCTTATTTCTTCTCCGGTACTTTTTTGTCCGCGAGTGTTCTCAGAAACTGTTCACCCAACTGAGCTAAAACCTTTTTAGGGTTAATAGGTGTGTTGTGTAGGTGTGCGGAACGAAGGTCATTTTGCGCGCATACGCCTGCACGTGCGGGCGCGTGAAATGACTGAAATGACTAATATATTTAATATAGCCATAACTTTAACATTTTCCGATGAAATGCTTTGAAACTCATTATATAAGGATATATTAATAGTGTAGATAATGTGACACTGTCAAATTAGCAAGAACTCACGCGCATTTACGTGCGCTTCGCTCTGATTGGCTGAAACAAAAATCTCAATATCTTTTCCGTTTTTTGACGAAATGGTATGAAATTTAAAATATAAGCATACTTTAAGATGTCCTACAACATGATGTATAACATTTGTCATGAAAGCATGCGCATGCACGTGCGCTGCAATCTGATTGGCTTAAACTTCAAATGGCTGTAACTCCCTTGTTTTTCAACCAACCACGATAAGATTTAGAACATAGACAGACACAATAGACTCCTATAAGAAGTTACGGTCATCATGCACATGCATGCACGCGCATGCACGTGCGCTTTGCTCTGATTAGCTGAAACAAAAATCTCAATATCTTACTTGTTTTTTGACAAAATACTTTGAATTTTAAAACATAATCATACCTTAATACGTCCTAAACTATGATATATAAAAGTTTTCAAGAAACCACGCCCATGCACGTGTGCTGCGATCTGATTGGCTTAAACTTTAAATGCCTATAACTTTTTTGATTCTCAACAAAACAGGATGAAATTTAGAATATGAATAGATATGACGGATTCTTACATTATGCTACTATCAAACTTGAATGCAAGGACTTGCATGCACGTGTGCGCGCGCAATGCGTTAAATGACCGATTTACTTGATATAGTCGTAATTTTTTTTATGAAACGTTTCAAAATTCAAAGAATAGAAACACATTAAAAGTGTAGTCACGATGATATAACTTTCATGCATTGCACCTTCGCGCGCGTGCAATGATCAAATGACTTGTATACTTGATATGGCTGTTACTTTTATATTTCTTTATGAAATGCTTTGATGACCTTGACCTTTGACCTTGACCTTTGACCCCTTGACCCAAAGGTCACAATCCAGCTCAAGTTCGTAGATGTATTTACAAACTCACTTTAACAAATGCTTAGAATAAAAAAGTCAACCCCCCCCCCCTTCTCCTTAAAAAAAAAATCAATAACAACGTAGAAAATTTCTCTGAAACTCGATCAACACCTGGGATCGACATAAAATTTCACTTAAGGTGCAGAAAAGACTTCATAGAAAGTTTCCTGAAAGTTTTACGGTAAGTCTCTAAAGTATATAGAAATTATGAATTTTTACGGCAAAAATTACAAATTCTGTCGTGTTTGAAATTTAAGTGCAGACGAACAAAGATATGATATAAACCTTTTAAAGCCTATTTCTCCAGATGTCGTTAATAGCATTCAATTCTACTGATATGAATTAATATTTTAATACCAAGCATTCTTCTTTTATTTCACCATTGAAATTTATCTGAATTTTTTTTAGAATTACACAATCCCCAGAAATAGCGAGTTTCGGTATATTAAAAAGCAATACACGTTTCTTTCCAGTAAAACCTCACGTGTTTGAATTCATGAAAAAATATTGATAAGGGGGTGTTAAACAATACCTGTCACATTAGCTGACACCAAAAAACCAGGGTACGTACACGACATTTTCTGATTTATTTGCATATGCAAACAGGGCTACCCTCAAATCCACGTGTTTTCCATGTCTTTATAAACATCACAAAAGCACCCCAGGAAGTAGCCTCCTATGCCCTGGAGAAATAGTTCCTGTCAAAAAACTTTATTTATTTATAGAGTAGATAAAATTTCCTAGGCACAGGTACCAGAGTTGTCAAACTGGCCTGGAAGGAAATTAAAAAAACTCTCAAAAGAAAGGAAAATCGGCTTAATGTATGGACCTACAATTGACTAAGTTCATTTTGATTGGTCAATTACCGGTGTGGTACCCCTAGTCGCCTTGAACCCAGTCCTGTCTTTCTGAAGAAAACCAACTCCGAGCCCGATGTAAAAATCTTAGTAGAGAAATGAGAATTTGAATTTTGCTGCCTCATTATGTTCCCCAAACGAAGTTTGGGAACATATTGTTTTTACTCTGTTTCTTATTATGTTCCCCAAACGAAGTTGGGGAACATATTGTTTTTACTCTGTTTCTTATTATTATTATTTTTCTTCTTCTTCCTGGGTACTTTTTTGTCCAGGAATGATCTTGTAAACTGTTCGTCCGAGGTAGGTAAAACCTTTTTAGGGTAAGTAAATATGTTATGCAGATTTGCGGAATCAAGGTCATTTTGCGCGCACGTGCTTGCAAGAGCGCGCACGTGCAACACTTGAAATAACCGATATAATAGATATAGTCGGAACTTTTCTATTTTTTGATAAAATGCTTTGAAACTCATAATGTAAGGATACATTAGTAGTATAGACAAGATGGCATGGTCAAAATAGCAAGATCTCACGCGCATGCACGTGCGCTTCGCTCTGATTGGCTGAAACTAAAGTCTCAATATCTTTCTTGTTTCTTGTCATAATCTTTTGAAATTTTGAACATGGTCCAACATTATGAAGATCTACAGCATGATATATTAAAATTTTAATAAAAGCATGCGCATGCGCATGCTGATTGGCTAAAACTTTAAATGGCTATATCTCGTTTGTTTTTTGACGAAATGCTTTGAAATTTAAAACATAGTCATGCATTACGATATCCTAACATATGATATAGAAAATATTCATGAAATCACGCGCATGCACGTGTGCTGCAATCTGATTGGCTGAAACTTCAAATGGCTATAACTCTCTTGTTTTTCAACCAAACAGGATGGGATTTAGAACTTGGATTAATATAAGGGACTCCTACAAGAAGGTGTAGTCATTATGCATGTGCTTGCACGTGCGTGCACGTGAAATGAGTAAAATAAAAAATACACTCGAATGAGTGCATTTTTTAATACTTTTGGATTAAATGCTTTGATATTATTAAAATTTTAGATAGTGTAGACAAGATAATATGGTCGTTACGCACATGAACACGCGTGCAATGCCTATTTTTTAAAATATATTTTGTACTTTTTTTTTGGAAGACCTTGATTAAGTCTAAATTCCATAAAGTATTTCTTATTTAATAGAGATAACAGGGAATATGGCAGTTGGGGAGCGTTTGGGGAACATCTGTAACGGTCCCCGTTACAATTAGCACTAGTTATTATTCTTTTTTCTTCTTATTTCTTCTCCGGTACTTTTTTGTCCGGAAGTGTTCTCAGAAACTGTTCACCAAACTAAGTTAAAACCTTTTTAGGGTTAGTAGGCATGTTGTGTAGATGTGCCGAAAGAAGGTCATTTTGCGCGCATTCGCATGCACGTGCGGGCGCGTGCAATGAGTAAACTGACTGATATATTTAATATGGTTGTAACTTTTATATTTTTTGATAAAATGTTTTGAAACTCTTTGTATGAAGATATATACGTTGTGTACATAAGATGACATGGTCAAATTTGCATGAACTCACGCGCATGCACGTGCGCTTTGCTCTGATTGGCTGAAACAGAAATCTTAATATCTTTTTTGTTTTATGATAACATGCTTTGAAACTTATAACATAGACATGTGTTAGAATGTACTACAATATGATATATAAAAGTTTTCATGAAATCACGCGCATGCACGTGCGCTGCAATCTGATTGGCTGAAACTTTAAATGACTATAACTCCCTTGGTTTTCAACCAAACAGCATGGGATTTAGAACATAGATAGACATAAAGGACTCCTACAAGATGGTATGGTCACCATTCACATGCATGCACGTGCGTGCACGTGCGCTTTGCTCTGATTGGCTGAAACAAAAATCTCAATATCTTTTCTGTGTTTTTACAAAATGCTTTGAAATTTTAAACATAGGCATACTTTAAGATGTCCTACAGAATGATATATAATAATTGTCATGGAAACATACGCATGCACGTCCGCTGCAATCTGATTGGCTTAAACTTTAAATGGCTATAACTCCCTTGTTTTTCAACCAAACAGGATGGGATTAAGAACATAGACAGACATAATGGACTCCTACAAGAAGGTATGGTCATCATGCACGTGCGTGCACGTGCATATGAGTAAAATAGTGTAGACAAGATGATGTCGTCATTACGCTCATGCAATCACATGCGCACGCCTGCATTGCTTAAATTTGAAATACTTGGTATACTTTTGGGAAAACGTTGTTTACGTCTTAAATGCATAGATTTTGCCTTCTTTCATGAAACTTACAGGGAATATGGCACAAGAAGGGAGTTGGGGAGCGTTTGGGGAACATCTGTAACGGTTCCCGTTACAATTAGCACTAGTTATGTTCCCCAAACGAAGTTGGGGAACATATTGTTTTTACTCGGTTTCTTATTATTATTATTCTTATTATTATTTTTCTTCTTCCTGGGAAAATTTTGTCCACGAGTGATCTTGTTAACTACACATCCGACTTAGGTGAAACCTTTTTAGGGTCAGTAGGCATGTTATGTAGAGTTGCCAAACAAAGGTCATTTTGCGCGCACGTGCTTGCAAGAGCGCGCACGTGCAACAGGTGAAATTACCAATATAATGGATACTGCCGTAACTTTTCTATTTTTTGATGAGATGCTTTGAAACTCATAATGTAAGGATACATTAGTAGTATAGACAAGATAGCATGGTCAAAATAGCAAGATCTCACGCGCATGCACGTGCGCTTCGCTCTGATTGGCTGAAACTAAAGTCTCAATAACTTTCTTGTTTCTTGTCATAATCCTTTGAAATTTTGAACATAGTCCTACATTATGAAGATCTACCGCATGATATATAAGAATTTTCATGAAAGCATGCGCATGTGCGCGTGCTGCAAGCTGATTGGCTGAAACTTTAAATGGCAATATCTCCTTTGTTTTTTGACAAAATTCTTTGAAATTTAAAATATAGTCATGCTTTAGGATATCCTACAAAATGATATAGAAAAAAAATCATGAAATCACGCGCATGCACGTGTGCTGCAATTTGATTGGCTAAACTTTAAATGGCTATTTCTTCTTTGTTTTTTGACGAAATGCTTTGAAATTTAAAATATACAGCTCAACAAACTTTTTAAGGTCACATGGTTTTTCGCACAAATTAAGGTCACATTGTTATGATGTAATAGTGTGTATCGAGGCATCAAAATACATTTTAAAAGTATTTGTTTAAATTATTTGAGTTTTACCGGAGGTATTTCATTTACTAAAACATAATTCACACATATCAATTGGTAGAACTTTGATATTTTCATGGCTGAAAAATAACAACTACTCTCATTTGAATTTTTGTGGTTTCTTGCCAATTGCAATTGTCTTTTTACCCTTTCTTTTGAAAGCTATAGATCTTTGCAGAAACGTAGACATGGGCACAGTTTAGCTACTGAAACTTGTATTTTCTGTACATTTTGACTCTTTAGCTCGGGGTGATATTAGTATTTTTCATCTGTTTGACTGCTTTGTATGTTAATAAGGTGGGATTTTTCAGAGTCAACTTCTAAATTCTGGACTCATGAAAGATTCATCCCACTGCAAAATTCTAACCATTCAGACCGTAAATGTAGAGGAATTTTCCTTTTCATAGAAGGAATTTACTATTTCAAAAAAATAAACAATACTTCATTATCCTACCCTTCAGTGTGGTTTCCTTTTGCAGTGATATCCCTTTTCGGCGCTTAATTTCGACGAAACCATTAGGAGTATGGTAAATGAACAAAGAATTTTAAAAACTAATTATCTTTAAGAATAAAATTTAAAAATTTCAACTACATGATATCAAGGAAAGTTCGTTTTATACAATTGTTAAAAACCTATGGTAGAATCGAATAGTCGAAACATCGTACCATTTACATATAAATTCCCCTTAAAACATCCATTTTGGAAACTTAAGATAATAATTTTAAAAGACATCTATGATTGAAAATTATAAATGTAATGTAACGTAGGGTTATTCATTGTACTGCAGTTCGAAAATGGTAATTTTTATTACAACAATGTGACCTTAATTTGTGCGAAAAACCATGTGAGCTTAAAAAGTGCGTTGAGCTGTAGTCATGCATTAGGATATCCTACAAAATGATATAGAAAAATCATGAAATTACGCGCATTCACGTGTGCTGCAATCTGATTGGCTGAAACTTTAAATGGCTATAACTCTCTTGTTTTTCAACCAAACAGGATGGGATTTAGAACATAGATAGATGTAAGGGACTCCTACAAGAAGGTATGATCACCATGCACGTGCACGCACGTGCGTGCATTTGAAACGAGTATATTTGAAAATACTCTTGAATGAGTGATTTTTATTACTTTTGGACTGAATGCTTTAATATATAGTATATTAAAATATATAAATAGTGTAGACAAGATGATATGGTCATAACGCACATGCATTCACATGCGCTTGGGTGCAATGCTAAAAATTGAATATAATTGGTATCCTTCTGGGAAAACGTTGTTAAAGTCAAAAATGCACAGAGTTTGTCTTATTTAATGAAGCTTACAGGAAATATGGCACCGAAAGGGAGTTTGGGGGCGTTTGGGGAACATCTGTAACGGTTCCCGTTACAATTAGCACTAGTTATGTTCCCCAAACGAAGTTGGGGAACATATTGTTTTTACTCTGTTTCTTATTATTATTATTTTTCTTCTTCCTGGGAAAATTTTGTCCACGAGTGATCTTGTAAACTACACATCCGACTAAGGTAAAATGTTTTTAGGGTCAGTAGACATGTTATGTAGATTTGCCGAACAAAGGTCATTTTGCGCGCACGTGCTTGCAAGAGCATGCACGTGCAACACGTGAAATGACCGATTTAATTGATTTTCACGTAACTTTTTACATTTTTGATGAAATGCTTTGAAACTCATAATATAAGGATATATTAGCAGCATAGACAATATTCCATGGTCAAAATAGCAAGATTTCACGCGCATGCACGTGCGCTTTGCTCTGATTGGCTGAAACTAAAGTCTCAATATCTTTCTTGTTTTTTGAGGAAATCCTTTGAAATTTTGAACATAGCTATGCATTAGGATATCCTACAACATGATATATAGCAATTATCATGAAAACACGTGCATGCACGTGCGCTGCAATCTGATTGGCTAAAACTTTAAATAGCTATAACTCCCTTGGTTTTCAACCAAACAGGATGGGATTTGGAACATAGATATATATAATGGACTACTACAAGAAGGTATGGTCACCATGCATATGCATACACGTGCGTATACGTGCGCTGCAATCTGATTGGCTGAAACTTAAAACAGCTATAACTCCCTTGGTTTTCAACCAAACAGGATGGAATTTGGAACATAGATATATATAATGGATTTCTACAAGAAGGTATGGTCACCATGCACATGCATACATGTGCTTGTACGTGCGCTGCAATCTGATTGGCTGAAACTTTAAACAGCTGTAACTCCCTTGGTTTTCAACCAAACGGGGTGGGATTTAGAACATATATAGATGTAATGAACTTCTACAAGAAGGTATGGTCACCATGCTCATGTATGCACGTGCGTGCACGTGAAATGGGTAAAATCAAAAATACACTTGAATGAGCGTTTTTTTAATATACTTTTAAATACTTTAATATTTAGCATATTAAAATATATAGATTGTGTAGACAATATGATATGGTCATTACGCACATGCATTCACATGCGCAAGTGTGCAATGAAAAAATTTGAATGAACATGGTACACTTCTGGGTAAACGTTGTTAAAGTCTCCAATGCACAGAGTTTCTCTTATTTAATTACGCTTACAGGGAATATGACTATAAAAGGGAGTTGGGGAGCGTTTGGGGAACATCTGTAACGGTCCCCGTTACAATTAGCACTAGTTATTATTATTATTCTTTTTTCTTCTTATTTCTTCTCCGGTACTTTTTTGTCCGGAAGTGTTCTCAGAAACTGTTCACCAAACTAAGTTAAAACCTTTTTAGGGTTAGTAGGCATGTTGTGTAGATGTGCCGAACGAAGGTCATTTTGCGCGCATTCGCATGCACGTGCGGGCGCGTGCAATGAGTAAACTGACGGATATATTTAATATGGTTGTAACTTTTATATTTTTTGATAAAATGTTTTGAAACTCATTATATAAAGATATATAAGTTGTGTACATAAGATGACATGGTCAAATTTGCATGAACTCACGCGCATGCACGTGCGCTTTGCTCTGATTGGCTGAAACAGAAATCTTAATATCTTTTTTGTTTTATGATGAAATGCTTTGAATCTTATAACATAGACATGTATGAGGATGTACTACAATATGATATATATAAGTTTTCATGAAATCACGCGCATGCACGTGCGCTGCAATCTGATTGGCTGAAACTTTAACTGACTATAACTCCCTTGGTTTTCAACCAAACAGCATGAGATTTAGAACATAGATAGACATAAAGGACTCCTACAAGATGGTATGGTCACCATTCACATGCATGCACGTGCGTGCACGTGCGCTTTGCTCTGATTGGCTGAAACAAAATTCTCAATATCTGTTCTGTTTTTTTTACAAAATGCTTTGAAATTTAAAACATAGGCATACTATAGGATGTCCTACAATATGATATATAATAAATGTCATGGAAACATGGGCATGCACGTGCGCTGCAATCTGATTGGCTGAAACTTTAAATGGCTATAACTCCCTTGTTTTTCAACCAAACAGGATGGGATTAAGAACATAGACAGACATAATGGACTCCTACAAGAAGGTATGGTCATCATGCACGTGCGTGCACGTGCATATGAGTAAAATAGTGTAGACAAGATGATATCGTCATTACGCCCATGCAATCACATGCGCACGCCTGCATTGCTTAAATTTGAAATACTTGGTATACTTTTGGGAAAACGTTGTTTACGTCTTAAATGCATAGATTTTGCCTTCTTTAATGAAACTTACAGAGAATATGGCACGAGAAGGTAGTTGGGGAGGGTTTGGGGAACATCTGTAACGGTTCCCGTTACAATTAGCACTAGTTATTATTATTATTATTATTTTTCTTCTCGGGAAAATTTTGTCCGCGAATGATCTTGTAAAGTATACATCAGATTGAGGGAAAACCTTTTTAGGGTAAGTAGGCATGTTATGTAGATTTGCGGAATCAAGGTCATTTTGCGCGCACGTGCTTGCAAGAGCGCGCACGTGCAAAACTTGAAATGACCAATATATAATGGATATAACCGTAACTTTTCTATTTTTAGACGAAATGTTTTGAAACTCATAATGTAAGGATATATGAGTAGTATGCACAAGATGACATGGTCAAAATAGCAAGATCGTACGTGCAAGCACATGCGCTTCGCTCTGATTGGCTGAAACTAAAGTCTCAATATCTTTCTTGTTTTTTGATAAAATCATTTGAAATTTTGAACATAGTTATACATTAGGGAGATCTACATATACCTGTAATATAAGATTTACCATGAAAGCATGTGCATGCACGTGTGCTTGCAAGAGCTCGCATGTGCAACATGAGAAATGTCCAACATAATTGATACAGACGTAACTATTTAAATTATTGATGATATGCTTTAAAATTCATATTAGGAGTATATATTAGAAGCATAGACAAGATGACATGGTCAAAAAAGCAAGATCTCACACGCATGCACGTGCGCTTCGCTCTGATTGGCTGAAACTAAAGTCTCAATATCTTTCTGGTTTTTTGACGAAATCCTTTGAAATTTTAAATATAGGCATGTATTAGGATATCCTACAATAAGATATATAGCAATTATTGTGAAATCGCGTGCATGCACGTGCGCTGCAATCTGATTGGCTTATGCTTTAAATAGCTATAACTCCCTTTGTTTTCAACCAAACAGGATGGGATTTGGAACAAGGGTAGAAACATGGACTTCTACAAGAAGACATGGTCACCATGCACATGCATACACGTGCATGTACGTGCGCTGCAATCTGATTGGCTGAAACTTTGCACAGCTATAACTCCCTTGGTTTTCAACCAAACGGGGTGGGATTTAGAACATAGATAGATGTAATGGACTTCTACAAGAAAGTATGGTCGCCATGCTCATGTGAGCACGTGCGTGCACGTGAAATGAGTTAAATCAAAAATACACTTGAATTAGCGTATTTTTTAATACGTTTGGATTAAATACTTTGATATTTAGTATATTAAAATCTATAGATTGTGAAGACAAGATTATATGGTCATTACGCACATGCATTCACATGCGCACGCGTGCAATGCTAAAATTTGAATGAAATTGGTACACTTCTGGGTAAACGTTGTTAAAGTCTCAAATGCATAGAGTGTGTCTTATTTAATAAAGCTTATAGGGAATATGGCACCAAAAGGGAGTTGGGGAGCGTTTGGGGAACATCTGTAACGGTCCCCGTTACAATTGGCACTAGTTAGCTTCTGAAATTTACACAGCTTCCCTTCACTGTTGAAATATACATATGATAGAAATGCAGCCGAATGTCAAATGGTGTAGTAAATAGCCAATTAAATGTTCTCTCACGGCACAGAGGTGGGGCATAAGTCGTCTGATCGTATCAACAACAATTTTAAGTTCCTATGTTATTATGTTCCCCAAACGAAGTTGGGGAACATATTGTTTGTACTCTGTTTCTTATTATGTTCCCCAAATGAAGTTGGGGAACATATTGTTTTTACTCTGTTTTTTATTATTATTATTTTTCTTCTTCTTCCTGGGTACTTTTTTGTCCGCGAGGGATCTTGTAAACTGTTCACCCGAAGTAGGTAAAACCTTTTTAGGGTTAGTAGACATGTTATGTAGATTTGCGGAATCAAGGTCATTTTCCGCGCACGTGCTTGCAAGAGCGTGCACGTGCAACACGTGAAATCACCAATATAATAGATATAACCGTAACTTTTCTATTTTTTGACTTTTTGCTTTGAAACTCATAATATAAGTATATATTAGTTGTATAGGCATGATGACATGTTCCTCGCGCACGTGCTTGCAAGAGCGCGCACGTGCAACACGTAAAATGACTAATATAATAGATATAGCCGCAACTTTTCTATTTCTTGATGAAATGCTTTAAAACTCATAAAATGAGGATATATAAGTAGTACAGACATTATAACATGGTCAAAATAGCAAGATCTCACGCGCATGCGCGTGCACTTTGCTCTGATTGGCTGAAACAAAAGTATCAATATCTTTCTTGTTTTCCGACAAAATCCTTTGAAATTTTGAACATATTCATACTCTATAAAGATCTACAGCATGATATATAAGAATAATCATAAAAACATGCGCATGCACGTGTGCTGCAATCTGATTGGCTGAAACTTTAAATGTCTGTAACTTTCTAAGTTCTCAACGAAACGGGATGAAATTCAGAATATGAATAGGTATAATTGATTTCTACACTATGCTTCTATCAAATTTAAATGCAAGGACATGCATGCATGCACATGCGCGTGCACAATACGCTAAATCACCAATATATTTGAAAAATGGTAACATTTATATTTTTATGATATTTTGATTGATTCTCACGATATAAAGATAGGTTAATGATTTTAACAACATGCCTTGATAATCTTGCATGTGCATGCAAGTGCGTGCGCGTGCAATACGTCAAATGGGATATAGTTGATTTCATTGTAGTTTTGATAATTCTTTGATGAAATCGTTTGATACTGAGCATATTTTTAAAAAAAGTCTTACAGGAAAATGGAACAAGAAGGGAGTTGGGGAGCGTTTGGGGAACATCTGTAACGGTCCCCGTTACAATTAGAACTAGTTATTAAGGTCTTCCGTCTTCACGGAAGACCTTATAGTGATTCTATTGTTTCTTCTTCTTATTATTATTATTTTTCCGTACACCAAATTTTGTGCACGCGATTTCTCGAAGACTACTGGGTGGATTTTCATGAAATATACAGATATTATGTACTGTTATCTGAAGTTATTTTTTCCGTGAGATTTTTTGAAAATTCTTATCTGGTGCCAAGTTACGGGACATTTCCTGATTTTAAAATGACATTTTGTCTACGGTTAATCTCAAGAACGGTAGAAGATATAAATGTGAAACTTTCAGGGATTATAGATCGTGATATATGCTATCCAGGACGCGACCTTTCGTTCGTCGTCAGTACTTCCTGTCGTTAGGACAAGCGAATTAAAAAAAGCGTATTTTCTAACTTTTTTGTTTTCCATTATTTTTTAATTATTTTTGGAATATTAAAAGAGACCTTTCTATTGATGCTTACTATATAAGTTGTTTGATTATTGGTTAATCTGAACTCTAGATATTAATATTTGAAAATCTGAAGCGGGCCCAAGATGGCGGCTGCCTCTGTCAACTCCGCCATTTCGCGAGTAGGGGTTTATGGAGGCAGCTGAGCGTTTGATTAAACGATTCTGACATAAGGATACATGAAATGTAAAAAACTACTTCGACTCTCACGTAGTAGTGAAATGGTTGGAGGAGTTACGTCCCGTTACTTGTTTATATTATAATAGCTAATCAATAAAAAT